>NW_010190322.1:0-25641 GCF_000695765.1 Mesitornis unicolor
CAATCCCTAACGGTCTGGGATTCTGTGATGCCACAGGGCCGATATAATAGGGGCTTTATTTGGGGTTTTATCCTTGCCTTTTGGTGCTGAATGTGAAGAGGTGATTTAACACCAGTAAAAACATTGGGCCAGGAAAGTGTACAGCTGGGAGAGTCTCTGGAGCAAGCCTGCTGTTGAAATACACTAACAGCACAGTAAATATTTAAATTAGAGCTACTATTGCATTATATTAAAGATTCATTTATTGCTGTGCTCATTGGGAAGCACTTGTAGGATGAGTGCTATTGTTTACATTAGTTGAAGTGCAGGGAAAATGGATTTGTTGGTGGTGTTTGTGCCAGTGCATGGATGTTTTATTTCCCTTTTCTAAGGTAATCAGCACTCGGGTGGCTCCACACCTTTTAGGGTCAGGCTCCCTGTGCACTAGGACTATTTTATTTTAATGTTATCCTCTTCCCTCTCCATTTCCAAGTGCTACAGGAGGCCCCTTCCAGCCTGGCAGCATTCACACAACTTTCCAAGCGTTAGAGGAGTCACGCTGAGAAGATTGTTTGGTAAAAGGAAACTCATCTAAATAATGAGCGAAGTCTGAAGAGTCAAATAAGGTTTCACACACACTTCCTTAATAAATTTTAGTAACACTCGGTTAGTGTGTTTATGAATTTATTTTTTGTGAAGCAGTCTGGCAGTTTTTGCAATTATAGGTAATGGCTGCACACAGAATTCTTAATCAGGTGTCCTGTTGTTTTCAATACAGCTAAAAAACATTGGTTGTGATGATACGCTTTGTATAAATCCTCGTGTCCAGAAAAATGGGAAAGGTACCACCTTTCAGTAGCAACGCATGGTGATTTTTGAGGCAAGAGCATTTGAATCTGGCTACGATGGGTGCCATCCAGTAATGGAGTAAATGAATTGGTTTTCAGTTGGTCTCCGAGCATTTTACTTTGAGATCTCTGGCTGAAATAACACCTTGACTTTTCAAATGGAGCTGTTGGTAGCTCCCTTTGAGAAGCAGTAGTGCTGTGATGATTGTATTGCCCAAGACAAGTGATTACCCTTAGAGTTGCATGTCAGCTTGGCTCTCAATATTCACTTTACTCTTAATTCAGGTGAGGGTGCAGGTGGTGTCCCTGCCATGTGTACTGTATGTTTAAAAACTTAACATCTTTGTTCCAGAGCTCCTTTTCTTGTGGCCCATCTCGGTTGCCTGAATGTTCCCACATCACTTTCAGCACCTGAGAAAAGGTTTTTTTTCTTTGTGCCTTTCTCCCAGCTTTTCCTTTGAGCATTTGTCTTTCCTAGCAGGTAAATACATCAATTTTATTCTCCAGTGTGGTTATTTCTGATTTCAGCACTTTCAATATCTTGCTATTTCCAGATGAATGGAGGCCATTTTTCCCATCTACAGGTTTAGATTAGATTGCAGCCCGTGGACCTGGTTTGGGGTATGTTTATTTAGTACTGATTTACATACAAATACAAAGAAAAAAAAGACAGTCTGGTGGTGCTAATTCTAGCTATTGATATTTCAGCAGACAGCAACAATCTGCATTAGAAATTCCCTGCATAGCAAGAGACAGTCATAGCTTCCACAGCTTGACATTTTTTTACGACTGCTGTTTTGTTTTCTTGATTAGCTGCTCGAGTTTGTATCACATTAATTACCGACAGTGTTATTTTTATTGAGGCTATGTCATGACCCTGTTTATCAGCCAGTGTCTGAACACTCTAATACATGAAACAAGTGTAGAAAACTCCCTTTTTTCTCATTTAAAATGTTAGCTTTTTCTATAACACACTGTTAGGTGTAATTTCTTAGATGCCAACATTGACGTAACTGACCATTTCATAAGCAAACGCTTACATCCTCTGAGAAGCTGCACGAGAAAACATTGACTTTCCAGGCAATTATTTTCAAACACGCAGTTTCCTCATAGGAGCAGCGTTTGATTATGTGGTGAAACAGCCAAGTGGTAGGATTTGGCTGATCAGCCTTTTATTTCTTTCTTTCCTTTTTATAATATTAAACCCCAGCTTGCTGGCAAGGCAGGTCAGTTTGCAGAGGTGCTTTAATGTTTCCTGTCATAAAATTCCCCTGGCTATTAGGCAATGTTTTAACAGCCACATGAATGTTCAGGCTCTGTGCTGGGTTTGCAGAGCAAACTGTCTCCTGATTGTTTTATCCCTTCAGCTCTTGATATCTCTTTGTTAAAAGGTAAACCCCTCAGTGAGATGTTAAAGGAAATGTAGCCTCTTGATATTTAAAAGGTGAGAAATCTATTTAAACTGTATATGATGGCTTCAAATAACCCCACTGCTGTGTGCTGCTTGTTTTAATAGAAGTGATAAATACTGCGGCCGGTGGTGCTCAGCAATTAGATTGGAGCTATATACTATAAATGACACTCAATGGCAAATGTCAGGCATAGTCTGCATGCTATCTTCATTTCAGCGTTGTGTTTCTTTAGGATAATGCTTAAAAAAAAGCCCAACCTTAACGGCATTTAATTATCGGAGCATATATTCGATGATTAGTTAAATGCATTTGTAATACCATTAGTGGTTGGGTAACTGTTTGCTTGTTATGCTTGACACGGGGTGTATTTGATGTGTGCCGCGTATGGTGTGCGGTGCAGCAATAGAAATGCAAATAAAGCCGTGCGTTGAGGAGGGTCGCTATCAATCCTGTGGCAGCAGCTCGCTGCCAAATCTGCTTCTGTGGGAAAGGCATCATCTGTAATCAAAGCGGCGTTTGTAGCAGCAGCAAACACGAGCAGAGATGCTGTGATCAACAATAGCGCTCATTGCTTTCTCTAGTCGGGATTTTAATTACAGCCTATTAATGAATCCTCGCCCCTGCTCATGTCTAGAATAGGGCTTTTGTGATGCTGGTGGAAATAATAGCTGAGATGTGGCATCTCCACTGCTTCATCCCTGAATCTGGTAGGATAGAGCTGAGTGTACCATACATATGTGCATATAGAAATGCAGTATTTTTGTGTTGTGAAGGTTACGTGGGTTTTGGATGGAGATGTGGCTTGCTAAAATAAAACCAGTGAGCCTGGATGGGCCCAACTGGGAGTCCACAACCACGGTGTGCATCTGCGCTCTGCTTTCCTCTTGGGCCTTGGTGGAGGCAGCCCAAGCTTTATCTGCAGAGGTTTCAGCGGATACAGAGCCTGGGTCACTGGTTTGGATCCTGCCTGTTGTCCCCAGGAAGGGAGCAGCCAACTGGGGAAGCCTCCATGGGGGAGATGGGTGGGCACACGCTGTCTTCTGGCCCCGACAGCCATAATTAAACGGCCCTGCTCGTGGAGTTGTGCGCTGCGACGGCGCGGGTACTTTATGCCTTCGCTCAGCATAACTGACACCATAAACCACAGATGGGATCCAGAGGACATAAAAGGGAAACGGAGCAGAAAGATAGCGCAGAGGGATTAAATGAGGTAGTAAGCAATGACCCGTAACCTCTCTGAAAGATCTTTTGATTGTTTTATTTGAAGCCGGCCAGTTTTTAAGCGTAACTGCTTTTTTTACAAGATGAAATTATCTTTTGTCATTTAGAATCACACTGAAATTTTAGGGTATTGTGGTACTTCAAGTGTGTTTCGCTGATGGGAAAACAGGTGACTTCCAAATTCTTGGCACAGTAAGCTGCTTTGTTTCTAGTAAAGCTGAAAAGTTTATGGAATAAATACTATAGTTTGTTTTGAATACAGACATCATTTCTGGTCATTACCTGAAATGAGTAATGTTCTGTTTCTCCTTGAAAACTTGAATGAGGCTGTTTTCAGTTCTGCTTTCTGGATTGCTCAGAAGTTGAAAGCCTATGAACGACTATTTATTTAATATCTGATATCTGAGGTATCCTGGGATGTAAGTGTGCTCTTTCTGATCCTCTGGTCAAGGGGAGTCGCTGGCACCACCTCTTGGCGGTTCATTTGGAAGCAAATAACTTGGGGATGTTGCTTTGAAAACAGTGAGAAAATAGCAGAAGAAGGGAGTAGAGGTGTCAGAGTTTGTCATCCAATGTGATTCTAGCTGAGAGTTACCGCCTCTTTGAGAATGGAGCTGTTATCAGTCTGTTGGAGAGGATTATCTTATCTCTAAAGTGCAATTTTAGGAGTGCAGAGCTCTTTTGACATCATTTCTGTGCAGTGACATTTGGGTAACACCTCCCACCTAAAGACCTGAATGGAGTTTTAACCTCTAGACTTTGGTGGGTGAGTAGTTGAGGTGTCTGGAGAAGACAAAGAACTGATCCAGCAACCTGATTTTACTGAGGAGGTCTGGTCTGGTTCCATCCTTGCTGAATTACTGTGTATCAGCTCCTGGGTGACTGAGGCTGAGTTTTGGCTTAATTAATTCAAGATGTTTGGGACATCTGGAAAGCAGAAATTGAGGGGAAGATAAGATTTATGAGTGACACTGAATAGAATTAAAAGCTGGTAGGTAACGGTTATTTCGTATTAGTTGGTTTTTGTAAAAGGTGGTGGAGTAAAACAGGGCTGTGAGAACCAGGCATTGAGATAGCTCAGTTTGAGCTTTGTCTTAGAAGTGCATCGATTTGAAGCCAAAATGAAATTCAGTGCTAGCTCCTGATGAGACTGACTTTGCTGTTGAATTCACCAAGGATCGCGCAGTCTTTTAGTGCTATTTGTTGCAGTTTCTGCTGGATCTTTCAAAAAAACCATAATTATTCTATATATGCTGTGGAGTTCCTGCCTTGTGACTATAATATCTATCCCACCAGCACATCTCCTGTTCCCAAAACGGCAGCGTGGCAGGTTTTGATAGTACAGCTCTTCTGGTGCTCTGCAGACTGTATTTTTTAAGACAGTCTCACAACTCTAATGCCAAACCACCCACACTAGGAGACAGCATATGGCAGCTACTGTGAATTCACATGCGGATAAGCAGCACATCACCTAGGGTTTTTAAAAAGATTTCAGCCTCAATAGCTGGATTCCGAGGTTTTATAGTTGCATATGTCTATCGGTATGTATGTGGGCTGGGATTTACAGGTGTTTATCATATATATCATATATCATATAACCTATCATAGAGTGGTTTGGGTTGGAAGACCATCCAGTCCAATCCCTTGCCATGGACAGGGACACCTCCACTTATGGGACTTCTATGCTTTTCCCTCTCCTTATCACAGAATCCCAGACCGTTAGGGATTGGAAGGGACCTCCAAAGCTCATCCAGTCCAATCCCCCTGCCGGAGCAGGAACACCCAGATGAGGTTACACAGGAAGGCGTCCAGGCGGGTTTTGAATGTCTGCAGAGAAGGAGACTCCACAACCTCTCTGGGCAGCCTGGGCCAGTGCTCTGTCACCCTCACTGAGAAGAAGTTTCTTCTCCAATTGAAGTGGAACCTCCTGTGTTCCAGTTTGTGTCCGTTACCCCTTGTCCTATCATTGTTTGTCACCGAGAAGAGCCTGGCTCCATCCTCGTGACACCCACCCTTTATATATTTATAAACACTAATGAGGTCTCCCCTCAGTCTCCTGATGTAGGAAGCAGCTCTGTCTACAATAACCTGTCTATACTGGCTCGTATTTGCTGTTGTTTGCAAACAAGTTTTGCTTCAAGAAAGTTAGAAAAAGTTAAAAGTTAGAGATTCAGAGTAAGGTGAGCGTGATGCTCGTTTTACGTCTGAGTTATTTCTGCACAAGGCTGAATTAATTTCCGGCATGCCGAGGCGGTTTCATGAATCCCAAAAGGGGTTTCACTTGTTAAACTTGTGAATAAAAGGGATGCAAGAGAAATTCTTGCTGTAAACAATCGCAAAATGTCAGGAGCGAGACGCAGTGAAAAAAATCCTATATTGTGTTGTCAATAAATTACGCTTTTCCCTGCATAGATCACAGAAATGGGGCTCTGCCCTGGCAATAGCAATGTTTGATACCCCAGGCAGCCGATTCCCAGCTCAGCTCACACTTGACTGAGTGCCCTGATCGATTATCCGCGGCTTACCCACGCCGTCTCATTTCCTGCCTTCCCTTGCTGCGCTCAATGGAGCCGCCGGTTCTTTGTGGGCTGCCTTGTGCGCCGAGATAAGCCATCGAGGCATGTTCCTGTTAGAAAAACCTTTGTAGATGGAGTAGGCATTAGATAACACTAACAGGTTTAAAGGTCACACTCTTTGTGGTGGTTCAGGTTAAGGGGACAGGAACCAAAAGCGCTGCTGCCTCGGGTTGTCGTATTTGAGGGATTAAACTGCACATTGCCATGTTTAGTGCTTTTATTTGCCTCTTTTAGTGCTGAATAGTGATAGCTCTCGCTTGGACAATGCTGCTGTGTTTGCAAGAAGTGCCTGTGTGTTAATATGCGTGTGTCTGAATTAAATCATCAAGCTGCAGAAGTAACATTCATTTGTAGTAATAACCTCTGGATTTCCAAGCTGGGTTTCCTTGGCTTACAAATAGCTGATCAGGTTTCTCATTTAATTAGAAAATAGCCTACAAAAAGATATCCTGAGAGCTTAGAATTCCATGTGCTATTGCAGTGCGGGAAGGAAAAGGATCCTTGCTGTATCTCTTCAGCTCCTGATTTCCAGATAGTTTCATTTGTGTGTCCCCTCTGCTTTTTCTCTCCCACCTCCCAAGGGGATTGGCTATGACTGATCTTTATTTTTCTCTTTAGCTCTTTTGAGTATTGGTAAATGTCAAAGTGGAGTAAGTGTGAACATGCTTCTACAGCACGAGTAGAACCATGGGTCGCAATTCAGGGAAGGGCCATGGAGGGATGGGGCACAGCAGTGGGTAACTGTGGGGTAAAATCATCACTGGGGGACAGACAGTGCCCCAAAGGGGTGGGTTAATTTGTAGTGTTCAAAAATAAATATTATGTCCACTCGAAAACTGGCTTTGTGAGGCCAGAGCTTCTCTGCTGCAATGCACTAGATACTTACTCTGAACAGCAGAGTGACTGTTAGAATATTTAACATAAAATAATACCAAGAATTTGGTTGCTTAGAATTAATCATAGGATTTTTTGATAGGAAAAAAAATCATGGTTGAGAATAGGTTTGAAAGGAAAGATGCTCTTTTCCTTGTTTCTCTTTTGCTGTTTTTCTCTGAAATAGCCACTATTCACCGACTCCAGAGTGCCCATCTGTCACCCCCTGCATTTGGTCCATTGTTTCCAACGCTTGTTGTGATTTACCATGGGATCTAAATAGGGCAAGTAATGCCGGATAGGGCGTAAATCCCTCTGGGAGGATCTGCAGGACATCTGTGATCATTTGCACTGTTTGGTTTCTCAGCCCTGGAAAGAGAACGTGGAGTTGCTTTAAGATATGAATTGTAATGTGCATTAACTCTGTTTGCAAGTGTGATCTAAAAGAAAATTGTCACAAATGCTGTGGAAATCAGTACATTCATATTAAAGAGATCCTGCAAGAGGATTTTTCTCCCCTTTTAGAAGAGAGGCTTGTTTTTACAGAGGAGTTGCCCAGATGTTTGCGAACTGGGATGCTTTAATCCATTTACAGATTTTATCTAATTCTTGCTTAATGTCCAAAACTGAATCATGATTTATTTTTCAAAGGAACAAAACCCAAACCAGTAGCAGTAACAAAACCCCCAAATGAGTGCCTGGGGTACTGCAGCAGCAGCCAAGATTTCACTGGAGGGGGGAACAGAGTTTTGAGCTGCCAGAAAGACACTTGAAAGCACTTGCCATCGCTGTGGTGTTTGCAAGTCTGAATCTGGCATGTTTTTATCTGCGGCTTTCATACGTAAAGGTGTGAAAAACAACCCAAAAGCAACACTTTATGATCTGGGGGACGCTGCTTTTGTGTGCACGTGGTTCTAAAATAGATTGTCTACCGCGGAAGCTGGCGCCTTGACACCTCTCAGTATAGTCTGAGCTGCAAATGGCATCCGTATTTAGCAAGTTGGCTGACAAAGTAGCACGTCTAGGAATTTCTGGGCAACGAAGGATGGAAATGTGAAAACCAAGATTGACAGACGTCTTGTATTTTTAGGGAGATTGAAGCTGCAGGTTAAAACCCACAAAATGATGCGTGTCGGAGATTAGATACAGGAAATGCTTTTCAAGATGAAGCTTTTAAACTGACGTGGATGAAAAGCAGCTATCATGGTAAAAAGAGGTATTTAAGAAGGAGATCAGATCACACACAGCCCCCAAAAAAACCCCAACAGCAAAAAAACCCAATCCAAACAACCCAAACCAAGCACTATCGGCAGAGCACAAATAGCAGCTTATTAATATGTCAGCATATTTTTAGTTGCGTCGTTGTCCAGAGACTTTGCTGTGGCAGTTCCTTGCACGTCTCAGTTGTAAGTGGTATTTTTGTTGCTTGTGTGGAGGCACTGAGTGGGGCCATATGCGCGCATTCTGTGATTCAAATGATGGGAGCACGTGCTGCTTTCTGTTTTGAAAGAGATGTAATGAGTCTGATAATTGTTAGGGACACACACGTTGGCCATGTTCATCTTTTCTTGTTAGTTATAATTCGTTTAAAATGCCAAATTCCTAAAATGTATTTTTTACAAGTTTAAAAGCATAGGAAGTTGGTGTATGCCATGGCCTCAAATCTACGCTTATACACACAATCCTAACTTTACCTACGTATTTTTCTCCATAAAGATACTTTTTTTTAATAAAAACCCCTGTAATTTCTTTTTCTTTGTAATCTTCCCCTGACAATGCCTCACAACTGCATGATCCACCTAAAGAAGTCAATACTTTCACATAGGCGGGTTGTGGTGTGAGGCGATTCATCATTTCCCTGAAATCCTCTTCGATTCCGCTGCCATGGCTTCAAATCTACGCTTATACACACAATTCTAATTTTATCTACATTTTTTTTCTCCATAAAGATACTCTTTTTTTAAATAAAAACCCCTGTAATTTCTTTTTCTTTGTAGTCTTCCCCTGACAATGCCTCACAACTGCATGATCCACCTAAAGAAGTCAATACTTTCACATAGGCGGGTTGTGGTGTGAGGCGATTCATCTTTTCCCTGAAATCCTCTTCGATTCAGCGGCCTCCTGAAATTCAACCTCATTCCCTGTGTTCTCCCTGACTGTGAACCCGATTTCAGAGGAGGGGATGGTGGTGGTGTTCTCTCCCTTGTGCGGGGTAACTGCAAACCTCTGGAAGGAAACACGGTGAAGGGAAGAACCGAGGCATTCTGTGAGTGTGAGAACTAAGCTTCAAATTGGGAAATGAGTCCCTTCCCATCAAATGAAAATGCCCGAATGAGCCTAAAGCTCCAGACTGTGGGTAGATGTTACGCCTTCCTAAAGCATGGGATTTTTGAGTGATGAGGTGATAAAATACTGCAAAATACAGCAGCTACTTTACCTGCCTTCGATGTGTGTCGATGTGTGAGTATCCCTGATAAGCTCTTCCTTAGTCCCCTTTGCTTTCCACATATTGGGGATCTCAGGCGTTTGGGTTACAGGAGAGAGGCAGCACTAAGCAAAAACTTCTTTGCATTGACTGAAGGACAAACTGGGAGGAGGGGCAGAGAATGAGGTGGTCCCTCATGGCAGCAAGTGGAAAAACCTCGCTTCAACCACTGATTTCCCTGGCTGTTTGCTGTAACCTTTTCTCAGTGTATGCATACATAAACCATATGTACCTTCACACAGAACTTGTATGCAGCAAACCTGTCCCCTGACAGCAGAGTGGCTGTAAGGTCACGTATAAGGTGGTACCCATTCATTTGTTGAGATGTGGTCACTTGTTTCCTGTTCAGATCCATCTGTTGGCCACTGGTGGTTGTTCACACTCCTGACGGTTTGGTTTGTAGATGAGCATTTGTAGGCATCCCTGGCAGGGCACAGAGTAGGTTTTCAGCAAACTACATTGGGAGAGAGAAGAACTGTTGAAAAAAAACCACCACTACCAAAATTCAGTGCTGTGTTTTGTATTTATCCTTCGTGGTTGTGTATACATAGGTACTTATGCCTCTTTTACAGTGCTCACCAAAATTCAGTGCTGTGTTCTGTATTTCTCCTTCGTGGTTGTGTGTACATAGGTACTTATGCCTCTTTTACAGTGCTGCTTGGAGGGTTGTATTTGAGAGACACCTGACTTTAGTGAAACAAACTGAGAAAACTGAAGCATTCTGATGCCTGTTGTGAGTGAGTAGTTTTAGTGCCACGAAGTGATACTTCTGAGGGGTGCTGCTTTTTCCTCTGAACGAAGAAACACAGAGAATTTGGAGCAAAATGCTGAGTTAATGCTTCCCGTCGTTGCTGCTGCAGTTCTTGTTAGCACTAATAGAATTTATGAACCCTTAGCAAGAGATTAACAAAACACTTCCATATCTTTGCCTCCGGAGTTCAGAGATACTGTTCATAAAGACTGCGATGCACTGAACTTTGTTTCAGAACAGGCAAGTCTGCAACCACCTTTTTTCAGCAGTGGGGAGCAGCAATCAGTGCTGCCTCTGACTTGTAGTGTTATTAATGCATCAGACAAGGTCGTTGTCTTTGACTG
Organism: Mesitornis unicolor; assembly: GCF_000695765.1. Classification (NCBI taxonomy): domain Eukaryota; kingdom Metazoa; phylum Chordata; class Aves; order Mesitornithiformes; family Mesitornithidae; genus Mesitornis; species Mesitornis unicolor. The sequence goes on from NW_010190322.1 coordinate 10,490, forward strand.
CAGATGTGTTATTTAAAAAAATACGGTTATATTAAGGCTTTCTCCTGTACAGCACAAGTACGCTTAGCGTGTTCTTGGACGTGTTTTGAGGCGTTCAATACACGGAGCACATCTGGTAGTGGTGGTGTAGGCAACAAACCTTTTTCTGGCACAATGCTGCCACTAGCAGATTTGTTGTGGTATTACATGTGGTTTTAATCAAAGCCTTCAAGAAGTGCCTTTCATAGCAAGATTTTGATGCTGTTTATTAAAGAGAAAGGGTGGGGATTGCTGTAACAACCAGGCTGATGTGAACGAGAGAGACAATAAGAGTTTTCTGGTCCACTAACCTGCGATTTATTTTGTAAATGTAAATGTTTTAAGAGCAGCCTTAGAAGGGTCTGGAGAGCTGCAGTCCAGAAAAAACAAACGGTGCTTGCAGTCGCCTCATGCCAGAAGAATTTTAATTTCCCTTTAGGCCTTCCTCTGTTTCTTCAATGTTTTGGAGCAGTAAAAGGAGTTGACTACCAAGGGTTTCAAAGATAAACTGAAGCAGAGAGTCTGTAATAACTTGATCTAAAAATTCTCTTTTAAGTCTATGCTTTGGTTTCCTTCTAAGAAGGAATAAACTGATAACTGGATTCTCAAATGAGAAAGGAGCCCTTGAGGAAGATAGTTTTGTGTAAATTTTGCTGTTGGTTTTGTGAGGTAAATGAGCAGCCAGAGCCTGTAATTATAGGGATTGAAGTGTAGCATCCTGTTCTTTTGTGTAACGGAGTGTAATAAAGAACATCTACAATTATGTCTGCATCCATCTGTCCTTGGGGGGAAAAAAATCTAGTATCTCTTGGTTACAACTGTTAAGAGTGGTTGCACTGGATTACGTTTATTGGTATTCCTTTTTTCCTGTGTTTGGCCATAAATACTTGTAGGTTGTAGAAACTAGCAGCCTAAGATCATGCTGTATGAGGCCAAATATTCTGGTCCTTTTTTTATCCCTGCCTTTTCTTTTCTTGGGTTATGTTTTAAACGAGTGAATATATTCGTGTTTGCTGCTCAGTTATTTAGAGATACAACTGCGTGATGATGCAGCAGGATCTTGTTGCCTCTGTCGAGTTTGAAAGTCAATTCTTGTCCCATTGCCCTTGCTCATAGAAAAACGTTTTCCTCCCCTTTTGGGTCTTACCTCAGGTTTTCTTCAGATTTTATGCTTTAGAAGATGGTGTCAGATGTGGTCTGATTTCTTTTTTAGTAATGCCTTTAGACCTTGTCTTTCAGAGTAAACGGGACCACCTCCTCATGAACGTCAAGTGGTACTACCGCCAGTCTGAAGTCCCAGACTCAGTCTATCAGCACTTGGTTCAGGACAGACACAACGAGAATGGTAAGTCAGGGCTGCAGAGTAAGCCCTGCTTTGCTTGTACTCTGAATTTTAATAGTCCAGAAAGCCAGAACACTGTTGCGTTGAGTGTGAAGCAAGGAATATTGATGAAAATAATGTATTAGAAGATGGATTATAGTGTTTATCTGCCTTTTTTGTTCAAACTCTTGTGTGTCCTGTAACCGTAGCTATAATCAGATGCATTTCAGGTATGGTTTAAATACTGTGCTGTATTATGCTAATACCTTAAGAGAGAAAAGATGAGAAAAATAACATTGGATCCTTTGTCAGCCTTCTGGACAGTGTGCTAACACCTGACTGCCTGAGGGAATTGTGATTATCTCCTGGTTTTTGTGGCTCTGCCATAGCGTTATGAGAACCACATTTTTACATTCATACTGCCTTGCACACATAAATACTGATTATTGACATTGCAGTAAGTGGAGCACTCGTAACTCACTGCTCCCCTTTTGTCTTTGCAAAGACACGTTGTGGTCTTGGGTTTAACAGAAGCAGGAGAAACTTTAGTACATATTCCAGTGTCATTTATCTCTTGCCTCTGGGGAGACGTAACATTCGCTTCTGTTCTTACCAGGAAATTTCCTTGAGGCAACTGTTAAAATTCTGCAGATAACTCCAAGGTGAATTGTGATGATAAAAGTTGATGCTTGAGATACGGAACACAGCAACTTTTTGGTGCATAACAGTACGAAGTTGAATGTACATTCTCCTTTTTGCAGGCATTAAGGACACTTTGCGTGTGCTTTTAGCAGAAGCTGCACAAATCTAACATTTACTAATTTATTTGAAACTTCTAACGATGGAACTATAGGCACAGTATCAAAAAGTGAGCTTTTTTCATAACGTGGCTGCTTTTTTATGTCACACTCTTGTGCGTGCGAAGTATTTTTGTGTGTTCTTCAAAGGTATTATGAAGAAGTCATGGAAAAAATTTGTCTTCCGATTTGTCATTAACACTGAGAATTTCTGTATTTGAACAGGAGTATCGATATTTCTCTCAAAGCCAGAGCACTAAGCTGTTATACTGTCAAGGTTTTGTTGAAGATTTAACATTAAATATGCCAAACAAAACCTTAACCCAGAACCCAAAAGTCAGTGATGAATTAATTTGCCCCATTCCTTTCTCCTAGGAGTGACCACTTCTGGTGGTCAGTGGGTAAGAGGTGTATTTGAACATGAATATCGATATTTCTCTCAAAGCCAGAGCGCTAAGCTGTTAGTGCTGTCAAGGTTTTGTTGAAGGTTTAAGATTAAATATGCCAAACAAAACCTTAACCCAGAACGCAAAAGTCAGTGATGAATTAATTTGCCCCATTCCTTTCTCCTAGGAGTGACCACTTCTGGTGGTCAGTGGGTAAGAGGTGTCATCCAGTGCCTCTAAAATCAGCACTTCTTTAGATATGGCAGCGGGGATTTAATGTGTAAAAATGGGTTTCACATTATTTCCATACCCTATGGGCCATGTAAGTGATCTGAGTGTTTTCCATCTGAACACTGAGGAGTGTCCATCTAAAAACCATCCTCAGACTTTGACCTGTAGAAATGACCTGCAGCATGGCAATGGTAGATGCTTTCAGACTGCTGCTAATGTGTCCGTGGTTTTTTTTTGTTGTGTCTTTGCTTTCTGGCAGACTCTGGCCGAGAGCTTGTTATTACAGACCCAGTTATCAAGAATCGAGAGCTCTTCATTTCAGATTATGTTGACACCTACCACGCTGCTGCCCTCAGGTAAGTTACAGAGTGGTGCAGTGTCTCTGAGGTGGATGAGGAAAACCTTATTGCGAGGGGCTTTTTCTGGTTTTGTGCGGGGATCATTAACATACTGCTCAGCTTTCTCCTCGTCTCCTGCAGTAATTAACTTGTGTTATCTGTTCTCATTCAGAAAGGAGCTGTAATTCTACAATCTCATTTTAATCTCAGTTAATCAATGTTGCTCAGAAGATATTGTTTCCCATCATTGCCAATTTAGGTTATTGCAAGTTCCCGCAGAAATGCTACCCTTCCCTCCTCCGTGTTTGATTTCACTGTTAACAATAGTGTCTCCTGCTAAAGTGGCTGTTAGTGTGTTGCCCTGATTAAATTGCGTTAAAGGATTTTGCTCTGAGGCTCTTGGCTTTGTTGCAGCTCAGCTGAGAGCTCCAATAAAAGCTCTCTGTGCACACAGGAGGTAATGGACCCCTCTGGTTTCTGGACTTTCTGCCCTCCCCTCCAGGTTGCTGCTCTCTTTACCCACTAAATTTTGAAGTGAAGTGGCTAACCTTTGCCTAGGCTGAGGGGATATACCATGACTTAAAAATGTTTTCAAAGAGAAACGGCAAGGCATTATTTTTTCAGCAGGGCTTCAATAAGCCAATCGTGCATGGGTATTGTCAAAATGCAAATTGAATAATCTCCCTGCTAATAACGCTCAGATGGGGTTTCACTAGAACCATATGGAGGCTTGTTTTTGTTCTGAGTCACTTTGCTGTAGCCACTTACTTCAAGACAAAGTAGCTGCAACTTCTGTTCCAAGGGTGGGAAGAAGTCTTTGGTTTACATATTGGACTTCTTTATAAACTCAGAAAATTCCAGTGGTGTCCTATCATCTCCTGATACCCCGCAGTGCCTTTTGAGTTACAGAAGGTCCCTTTCCAATTCTAAACCAGCAGGAGGTTGGCTGCCTTGGTGGGACCAGTCTTGGAGATGTGTCTGTTTAAACAGAGAGAACGAACTGTCAGTGGAATTTTCCCTGGGAGTACTTTAACTTCTACATCCTTTCTGGTTTCTTCTTTAAGGAAAATATACAAGTGGAAGGATAAAAATGGAATATGTGTGTGTACCAAGCAAACTTGAAAAATAACCTCCTCTTCTCTCCTTTCAAAAGGAGTGGAGGCTGCTGAAAGACCAAAGTGGTCAATCTTTATAGAAAGATTAATTTTTCTTCTTCTCTAGCAAACTGGTTAATACATGCCAGTAATTTTCAGTGTACAAAACAAACATAAGGGTGATTGCGTGCGGTGTTCTTGCAGTTTGAGAACATGGAGTAGGCAGAGTGTATTGTGATGCCTGAAAGGAGAGTTAACATGAAATTCTCATTTATTATAATCTGACATTATTTCTCTGCAAACAAATGGCTCTGGCCACACAGTGAATTGATGGCAAAACTAGTGAAGTTCTTAGGCTTACCAAGCAACAGCCACTTTCTGGAGTGTTTTACCGTGAGAAGATTAGGAAGGGAAGCAAGCTCAGCTCATTTCAACTGTAGAGCAGTTTTAAAAGTTTTTAAGCCTAACATAGAAAAGCAGGCAAACAGATCCTGTATTATTATAGGCAAAATAATTACTCATCTTGATGCACCGGTGGCAATAGCAATTCTCATTCAGTTTTAGCCAAGACTGGCAAACCTTTCTGCGATGTTAAATAAACCCCAGAGCAGCTTATTTATAATAGCAAATACTATCAGTGAATAGAAGTGAAAAGAGATGGTATCTGTATTAGAAAGCTTGACATGCTGAAAAAGAGCAAGAGCTTGTGCTTTGTTTATTGCATTGCATCAGGTTAAGATAAAAAGCGCTCACTCTGGCTGTCTGGCCTGTTTCTGATCTGATATAGTTGGCATCAGTAAACTGCAGTGCATTGGGTACCGAAACACGAGCAGCTGCTGAATGGTACCAGGCCAGCAAACCTTGAGGAAATGAGATGCGACTTCTCACAGCTCTCTTCATGCTCATCCTTAAGGATAATGACTTCATCAACAAGCTATATTTAGAAAAATTATTAACAATCTGTTGTAGAACACGCTACTAAATCCACTTTTTAATCTCTTTTTTTAAAAATATCATTGTGTCTTGCACTCTTATATATGAGAGTAGAAGGAAGAAGAAGCTTCTGTGTGTTTGGAATTTGCATCGCTATGATTGCAGTCGTGCTAAAACCAGCAGAACTTTGCTTTTTCTTTGGAAGTGTTGCTCAGCTGAAGTTCGATTTAGCTTTCTAAAGAAAAAGCTGACTTACCCAATAATACGAACAGTAGAATTTCTGAAGCTTCCTTAAAGATGTAAGTGTGATAGGACTGTAAAAACTTTGGGAAGATGACATTTTCGGTATTGTATTTTTGAAGATATTTTTTGTTAGTCTAATTAAATTCGGGCTCCTCAGGACTGTGTGCTGGCTGAGTGAGAATTAATGAGTATTAATGAATGTTTGTCTAACACCATCTGAGACGTTATAGCTCAGTTTTCTTTCCTTTCCACCATGGGAAGAATCTGCGTGGTTATTTGTTACAGCAGGCTGATATTTATGACCTTTTAGACATTTACGACAACGCAAGGATGTCTGCGGCTTATACACAGATTGCAGTGGCACTTAATTAAAATGCTGTTATTCAAGATAAAGTTTGAATGCCATTTTTCTTTTTTCTTTCAGAGGGAAGTGTAATATCTCCCATTTCTCTGACATATTTGCTGCTAGGGAGTTTAAAGCCCGCGTGGATTCCTTTTTCTACATCCTGGGCTATAATCCAGAGACAAGGTAAGTGAAGAGACTTCTCAAGGCAAACGTTAGCACTGATCTGAGCCTGCAGAAACAGGAAAACTACTTAAGGGAAGGGAAGTTAAAAATCAAATGTGATGCTGTGAGGTGGGAGGGAGAAGATCCATCTCCCTGCTGAGTGTATGTATAGGAGAAAAATTAAGAGTAGGTAACAAAATTGTTGTGAGTCATGGCATCCAGTTACATCTTTGGGTAAATAATGGACTGCTTCAAAACAGGTTTTTAGAACTGTGATATTTTTTTGAAGGTTGCAGACTTTAGCGGGAATCCTTAGCTGCCTCAGTAGCTAAATGCACCCCCCTGAAATTACTTTATAAAACTATATTCACACCTTTTGGTAAGGAATGCTGAAGCTTAAACACTAGTAACAAATCAAATTGAAAGTTCAGTGTGGAAATTCGTGCCTTCATGTGTGATACTCAATGGAGTCCCATCTCAACAATTCCTACTTTACGCTTTGTTGGCATGGAGCAAACTTTTTTTCGGGGGAATAATATATTTGAAGAAGGTATATTCATTGTGCTCTTTCATTTCACAGTTCTTTCAGTCTGCTTTGGGAGTTGTCCAACCGATCTTTATCAGCTGTGTTTGGAAATCAGAGCTGATATTAGACTGTACCTTTGTTATTTTCAAATCCAAACCATGACTCTCTTTTTTTATGTAGCTTTGTAAACACAGAGAATGTCTTAAAAATACCAGCCTTAAAGGGTTTGTTGTCTAGGGGTGTGTTTCTACAAGCACTTGAATGTAATGGGGCTCAGCAAGATCTGTGCTAACTGGAAGTTGTGTTGTTTCTTTCAATGCCGAAGACATAATTTGCTGTGGACCTTGATTGCTAGACACGTTATTTTAAGTGAGGATTAGATAGGCATATAAATAATAAATATTGGAATTGCTGCGTTGTAGATTTGCTGGTTTTAATGCAGATAGGAATCTTTATGCTTCAGGGCATAGCCAACCGCTAACTGCTTGCAGTTAGGAAGAAACTCCCTGTGTGGGCATATTATTGTGTAATTACCTATTCATGAGGTTTTCTGTACCTTACTCTGAAGTGTCTTAAACTGTCCGTATGTCTGTGTTGGATTGCTGAACTCCTTTAATCAATTCAGTTTACATTTATAGTGGGCACTGTCAAGGTAAATCCCTAGGAGGCAATCTGGCTAGTGTATGGTGCTGCGCTCTGGCAAAAGGGCATGAAATCCTAGAAGATTTTAAAATACAGCATCTTAAATTGTTTGTGTAGCATCATTTGTGTGTTTTCTGGAGCGGTCTGACGAGGTTGAGGCATTTATGAAGTTTGTCATGGTATGCCTCTGATATTCAGCACCATGCTTGACCCATTTCTTGAACTTGGTCACTTTTCTTCAAAGCAGTTTTGAGGGGATGAATGCTAAAAGATTTGGTTTAGTGTTCAAGTTTCGTGTATAATGGATGATTTCTCTTACGAAATGCCATTTATGCGAGCTGTCGGTGCAGTTTTAAACCCAATTTCTCTGTAGAAGTAGCTGTTAATTCTTCCAGCTATTAGAAAATGGCTGAGGCTGAAAAGATCAATGAAATGACAAAGCATACCACTTAGTGATCAGCTAATTACTCAGCTCTGAAATGTAGGGTTTTTCTTCATTTGGTTGCAGCCAGGCTTCTTTTTTTAATTGTAACTCTTCAAGTCTGTTTTCATCTTGGGCCAAGGGAGGTTTAGAAAAAGGCACTAAGTCTAGGTTACTTGATTATTTTTGACCTGTGTGTCTGCTACTGCTTTACAACGCATGCATAATTCTAGAGAGTTTGCTTTTGGAATTACAAGTATTGTAGCACACCTTCCAGGGTGACCCAGTGGTGGTTTGTCTAGAAAACCGAAAACTTCATCTTGAACTTGATCTGCTTTTCTAATGTAGTGTTTTGTTTCACGTGGAAAGGATGGAAAATGTTTGTGGTAGCGTGAAGTAAATGTGGTGTCAATAAGGGTTTGAATACTGTGATGTGATCCTCTCAACTGACTTGCAAAAATGTGTGATAGGACACGTTCTTAGACCAAACAAGCTTGAGCTGTGGATTGCATCTACAAAGATGTATTTCTGTTTGAGTTATTTAATTCTGTGTTCAGCATAAGATCACAGAATCACAGAATATGAGGAGTTGGAAGGGACCTCGAAAGATCATCCAGTCCACCCCCCAGTATATTTTTTGATATGTTGGGAATCTTAATATTTTCTGTGTTTTCATGTGGTCCCTTTGCAAAACAACCCCAAAAACCCCAGACCCCAAAACCATCTACAATGCTGGTGTGGTGGATGTGTAATAAGAGGCATTTTTGTTCTTGGAGCACACAGTGCTAAAGAAAACTATGCTTTGTCCTTTCTTTTCTTATTTGAAAGCTTGCTGACTATGGGTTTGCAATGGAAATATCAACTGTGATCCTGTTGCTGATCGTTCTGTGGTCTGGAAGTGGTAAATCTGTGCATTCTGGGATACTGTTTTTTAATGGTGTATATGAGGTTGTTGTTTTTTCTTTCTCTGTGGAGTTTGGTAAAAGATTACATGCTGTGTTTCAGTAATTCTCACATTAGTGAGAGAAAAATTTGATGGTGGAATAAAAACCTAAACTAATATTAAAGCTAGAGGCTGGGTGTTGTCACCTTGAACAGTGTGTTAATCGAGCTAGTGAGTAGACCTGAAATATGTTCCCGGCTCTTGTATAGCCAGCAGAGAGAGCATAAAATGAATTTTCGAAGTACTATGAAATAATGAATTTCGTGTCTCTTCAGTGAAGTGACTGCTCTGGCACTGACTAATTCCACTACCATGGAATCCCACACAAACTTTGGGGTACCCCACATGGGTGGATCAGGCCAATGCTTTATCAAAGAGGAAATGTAGGTGAATTGTATATGCCCTGAAATGAGTTCAGAAGTATTTCAGACTACATAGAATAACAGTAAAGAAGCATTAATGGACAAAGACATCAGACCTGGTATCTGTCCAGAAACAACTTTGCCCTTTTTTGCTCAAGGACACAGGCAGACCATGTGCCACCACTGCTATGGGCCTGATTTTGTAGTGTGCTGGCATGTACTGGGCAATCAGTCATTTGCTCTCAGGAGTGAATAAATACGTCGTGAACTTTTTGTCTGACACTGACATCTGTAAATATACCTAGATTTAAATGCTACTGAATTTTTACTTGGAACTAGAAGTAATCAGATACTGTTCTGCAAACAGTTTTCATGGCCATGAATTAAAATTACTCTTCCACAACATTGTTGTGTGTTGTAGAACAAGATAATATCAAACATTGAAGGCACGGGTGAATTTTCTGAATAGATGTTTTGGGAATACCAGCATCTTGTTTATGTTTTTATTCCACAACATTTGCTTTGTCTTTGTTTTTAATCTTCTGAAGTGTTCTTGTTTGGTAATGTCATGAGCTAAAGGAGTATTGTTGTGTCTGAGAGGAGTGTTCCTGAGAGAGAAATCAAAGGTGATTTGCTCTTTCCTTTTTCTTGTCCTTCATGGCTTACTGTTTTATGTTGTCTGGAAGGGGATTTCTGTTCCAAGTCTGAGTTAAGCGCCTTTTTTTTCCTTTCTTCCTCTTTTTTCTTCCTTCAATGGAATATATAGTGGATGGAGCACAACTTTCAGGTCTAGAAACATGTAAGAATAGTGTATATTCTTATGAAGTCAGGAAGTCTGTGTGGACATGTGTGTAAGCAGCATTGTCAAAGCCTCCTCTTAATGTTGCCCTTCTTTGGAAGAAACTGTGGTTGAATGAGAAGTTTGATATCTACAACCTGAATGTGAACAGAGGCTAAAGAGGACTGCAGAGCATGGTTTTCTGTGTTGATCCTTTTGTCTGGTTAATTTTAATCAGTCAGGATATTTTGGTTCTGTGAATATAATAGTGCCTAGGGCAGTGATAGAGGGTGAAATGATCATAAAGATTTTTAAATGTATCCCTTATTCTCAAATCAGAGCTTTAAAATGAGTTCTTACTATGCTTATGCTTAGTAGAACACTATGACAGTTTGTGGTGTACTTTGTTTGACTAAGAAAATTCCTACAGTGTATCACAAGTCCAACTTTTTTAATAGGTTTAGCAATTTTAAATACAACCAGGAATCCTCCTGCTGGGGGAAATCAAGGAGTGTTTGTGTGGTATGCCCATGTGATGTGAAACAGATGGCTTCTGTCAGTGTTATTAAATTAAAGCAGCGTTGTTTTGTGTCACTCTTGTCTAATATTCCCAGGAAGGAATTACAGGAGGTGCTGAGCACCCTCACTTCATGTCAGTAAGTATCTTCATGGGTTGAAGTGCCTTGCAGTTGAGTCCTTTTAAAAAGACAGACAAAAAACCCTCCCCAAACTTGTATTTAGATAAATAGATATATAACTAACTTGGGTTGTTCTTTCTGGCTTGTTAATATAATTTGGAATACATTATTTCTATGTATCCACATCACAGTTTATCTCTGGAGGGTAGCACTGTCATGGAAGCTCACCAGAATGGTGACACACACAAGTCATGAGCTCAAACAAGCTTTTAATCTACAACCGAGATCAAGCAGCCAAGACCTCATTGAGCACCACAGTGTTCCACTGACATTTAACAAGTACAGGTTTGATATGCTGGTTGGGAGTGTTACCACACAGAGCTGAGTTAAGAATTGTTATGTTTTAGGCCCAATGATCAATAATGTGCACTCACTCAGCTAAAAAGGAGGGCTCTCGATCTCGAGGAGTTACTTTAAATGACGTCCCAACTCAAGGGGAGAGTCTCTGACCACAGACCCACTGCTCTGAGGAGAATGGACTCAAATGTGCCCTCTGACAGGGCCAAATTTATACCCCAGTCAAATCTGATCTGTGATCAAAATGTGGCTGTCGGCTCCCCCTTGGCTGAGGGCCTCAACTTTCCCGCCTTTTAGTCCCTGTGGTGTGGACCAGACAGGAGCCACGAGGGGAGACGGGCCTGGAAAGTTTGGCGCTGCTTTTGTTGGGCGTTTCTCCGGTCTGTAGCAGGGTGGGTGCATCTGCCACACAACCGTAAAAGCTGACACCTCTTTCTCAAGTTCATATTGTGAACCTGAGGGGGAAAAAGCCCCAGTCCAGAACAACAGCAACAAAGAAATACATTTCATCTGTAGTTGAAGACTAGATGCATTTGGCCTTGTAAGTGTTCGTACTAAAATCAGTCATCTGGTACAGACTGTAAAATGTATATTTGGAGTAGTTACCTTTTTCTAGTCTGTAGTCTGGGCAAATTAGGTCAGTCTTGTTCAGAATATGTTGCCTCTTGTAATATTTTTGTAACAGAAGTGAGTTGATAGTCTCTTATGGTGGATTTGTCTCATTTGTTTTAAAGCAGTTTACAAAGCTTTATTGTGTTTCTGGAAGTTTTAAATGTAGTGTAGTATAGTTTAATATTTTAAACTTAATATTATTTTCAAAAAACATAGGAACTTTACCATGGTGGTTGGTTGTTGGTTGTTTTAATACTGTTTTTTGTTTTTTGTTGGTTTTTTTTTACAAGTGTGAGCCAAGCCCCTGTATCTCAGGGAACGGCCCTGGCAGATCATGAACGAGCTTTGGTAGCATCAGAGGTGCAGCAGCTGAAATATTCAGGTTACTGAACATTTGAATTATTATTGCAGGTTCACTGAAGGAGCCAGACCGTGTTGGTGAGGGTTCCCAAGAAAGGGGGTGGGACATAATGCAACATGGGCAACAAGAACGGTGTATCCACTGATGTTAGAATTAAGTTTTCTCACTGGATTATTGTGAGAGAGAGAAAATTTGGGATTGTTCTGTGGTCTGATCTGCTTTGCTTAGTTTGTCTTTTAAACTTTTTGTCCTTCCATAGCCTCGCAGTAAATTCAGACACCTCAGATGCTCTAAAGTGGAGGCAGGTGTACTCATTATGGTGTTTTATGCTGTAGGGGAGGGGATATTACCTTCATTTAAGTGGAGAGCTAAGAATAATTTTGAAAACTACTTCAATAAACAGGAACACCAAAAATTGTGGATGAAGGAAGTTCAAACAGTGAGTCAGGGCCGGCTCCTGTTGGGTTCACCTTGTGTTCATGCATGCTTGTAAATGGCATTGCTGCTGAGAATTCATATTCTTTAAATCTTCTCCTATATTGCATTACTGACAGGTAGAATAAAAGTATTGGCAGTAGAATAAAAGTGAAGCAGCTTGCCGCTTCGTTTCCTAACAAATAAACTGTATATTAAAATGTGAAGCTTCTGTCTGTATCTGTGAGAACCCCTAAGCCTTTGAATCAATGTAATTTTTAAAAAGCTGATCGCAAACTAGGACAAAGAGCTTAGAGAAGCCCTTTTTTAAATCGCTCGTAGAAGGTATAAGAAGTGCCTGAGCGCAGATCTCCAGACTTTGCATGGCTGTGCTCTGGAGCGTTGGCTGTACGGGATCCCCCAGCGAAGGCCCCACTTCCCTGCACACTAGCTTGGTATGCGGAGCTGCTGAGGCTGTGCCGTTCCTGCGCTTTATTTGCTTTATTTACGGAAACAGCGGGGTTGAGATTGATTGCGTGGTGAGGCAGCGTGCGCCGAGGGAGGGTCACGGCACATGCTCAGTCCCAGCAGTCCGAGGGCGAAGTTTCTGCGTTCTGCGTGCAGGCTTAGGTCATAGCACAAGCTCAGTGCAAGCTCTCCGAGGTCTCTCAGGCTGCATGTGCCTCCATTTTGAGTTGGTAGAGTGGAAAAGGCAGAGTTTGAGCTGTTAAGTAGAGGGTTCAGGAATACATCTGAACCCACAAGAGCCTGTCATAGTCATGGATGATCCATTCAGCCCCTGCAGGTAGGCTACATCACTTTGGCCTCCTCTAACCGATGATGCTTTTTGCTGTTATTTGTGACTTCTGCAATGTTTATGAAATCATTTCATTACTATTGCATGTTCCTCAGAACCTTGTAATCGCAGCAGCGTTGCTGTGCAGCTGCTCGTGTGGTGCATGAGGGCACTGAGCAGGGAATCTGCTGCCTATGGGGTGCATGTAGCAAAACGTGGAAGCTGTGTGCGCTTTTTATTTGTGGGTTTTTTTCTCTCCCCTCGTGGTGCAGTTTTAATTTCAGTTGTGCTGTCTGCGTGCCAACCTTATGGCAGGTCTGTAGGGAGCTGCAGAGACGCTCTGCAGGATGCAGCCTCACTGAAAAGCGGCTGGGAGGAAATGTTTGGGCCTGCAACAGACTGTTTGGTAGCGTTACAGGGAGGGTGCGGAGCAGCAGCCAGTGGCTGGTCTGAGGATGGGTGGTTCAGGCTTTGATGGAGGAGCAGGGATCCTGCTGACACTTCCTCAAGTATTAAGGAAAAAAGAAGTAGCCAGCATGGTTCTGCTTGCTTGTCTGTCACGTGTAAATAACACTCGCACATCTAAAAGACAGCAATATTGTGTTATGGATTGAGACGCTTGTCATGTGGCAGCTGTGTGAGCAGTGCCCACATGGGTTTTACTGGGCTAGTGAGACACTCAAATTCTTTGACTGATCTGAATAAAATAGAGCACTTGGGCTCTACAGTTTTGTGTAATGACAGTGTGGTTGCAACTGGCTTTGAGGTCCCTGTGGGACAGCCATCGGTGACTTGTTGCTGCTAAATATAAAAGGGTTTGAGAGGGTTTGGGTGGGTTGGATGGGAGCAAACTTGATTCAGAGCATAAAAATCAGGAATGTCTGCTCAGTGCAGGTCACTGGTCACTTTTGCCATTGAAGGAAAGTCATGCTCATGGCTGGAGAGCAGAATTCCCTTGGATTTCAGTCTGGCTCGTAGTTGAAGGGGATGTCTCCACAGGCCTGTGCTTTAGAAACATTCTTATTCCTAATAAAGGAGCTACTTGAATATGACAGCGCTCTGCAGGAATACAGGGACAGGACATCTTACATCCTTAACATTTGTTTTAAATGTTGTCTTACAAGCAGAAGAGAATGCATATGGGGATGGGGAGGGTACAGGAAGGGAGTTTTGAGCTGGCTGCAGGCCCAGAAGATGCTCCCCAGTTCAGAGCCTGTTGATAGGTGGTCTGCTGAGTTACAGGTCCACTCCAAGCAACTGTTTGAAGTTATAAATATATTATGAGAAGTGCTTGTATTTTATCCTTTGGATGAAGAAATAGTGGCCAAGTACTTGATAGTCTGACTTCCTTTTGTTCTGGTTTAATTTTAGCTTTTTTTCCAAGATTTCAATCAGTAAGATGACCTCTTTGCCCCTTCCTTCTGATTCTTCAGGCTGTGATTTGTCCTGATTAGAGCTTTGTGTTTCCAGGTATATGGCAGAACTAGGGATATCTTCCAGTTTGTCGTATGCTTTGCATTCTTCACGCTTATCACCTTTAACACATGGTGTAGCATCTCCATGCATCTGCGGGTTCAGGGAAGCTGGAGGTTCATGTTGTCAAGCAAGTGAAGAGGCTGAGTGGTAGCTCATTGCATCTGACCTTGATATGGAGCTTTATGGAAAGAAATTAACTGCTAGGGTGCTGCTTGGTTCCACTGACCTGCACGTGAGGTGTGATTGTGCTGAAGAAGTGGTGCTGATGCAGTGTATAGTATGGTTTAATTTGATAGTGAGTATTTGCTCTGGGAAGTACAATGAGTGCTTGGGCATTTTAGAAACTAAACAGCATAAACACTTAGAACAACGTAATTCCATTTACATGTTTACTTATCAGTGTGAGTGTCACTTGTAAGTAACATTCTGGTTCTGTTAAAATCACATGGAGACCAGGTAGCAAACTTTGCATCATGAAAAGGTTTCCACTAATCCATTTTGGTTTTTTTTGAACTTGTCGTCAAAATGCTGATGTCTTCCGTATTTGAGGGTAAATGAATATTGGAAAACAAGTGTTAGAGAAGTGATCAGTGAAATCCACAGGCAAAATATTACCCACACAGGTAACTCGTGTGTGGAGAGAATCCTTGTTTCCTGTGCAATAACTTGTGTCCCATAATGGCTGTATTATGATCTCTTCCATTCTGTCCTTTGAGCATGGGAAAATGCTTCTGAGCACTAGATAGTCTTTTTTCTGGTATATAAACCTGAAGAAAAACATTATCCTGAAAAAGCTTTCCCTGACCCCAACTCCTGCAGCCACTTCCTTCACCAAGCAGCAGCAGAGGCGCAGAGCACCCAGCCCTCCCCTTCCCTGCAGGTCCTGACTCTGCAGTCAGGCCGCAGGTTTGAGCTTGCACTGAGGATACAGATGTCAGTACATGTTTATTCATTCCT
>NW_010190322.1:25672-58753 GCF_000695765.1 Mesitornis unicolor
GATTGACCAACCACTAGAAACCTTCCTGTGTAAGTTCATTGGCCTGAAACACAGGTTTGATTTTTCACTCGGGACATAAAGTTGCTTGTGCCCTTATTTTTTCTTTAAATTACAACGCAACAGATTTTAAACAAAAGTTAACATTACTAGAGGCTGACTACTAGCAAGAATATTTTCTGAGCATTAAGATACTGCTTCTAGAAAGGGGATCTTAAGATCTTGCTTTTAAAAAGGTTTAAAGCCCAAGTTGGACGTGTGAAACCAGGTAACTTGAAGTTAAACTTTTTAATGTAGAAAATAATTGTTGGAAAAAGCAAACAAGCTTTTAATTTGTGAATTGATACAGATCCCCATATAATGAAAAAAAAAGTAATTTATTAAGCAAGAATTGCTGTTTGGGGTGGGAAGGAGTCGATTCTGTTACTTTTAGGCACCTAACTCACAGGTTCCTGGTAGTTGTGGGGGTTTTTTTGGTTAAAGGTTGAATGGTCCGAACCACATTGTCCCTTTTGTATTTTGAACTGTGTAATGCAAGGAAATAATGTGTATAAGAATGATTCTGGGGGAAACTGAGGATCCATTTGACTCAGTATCCATCTCCCAGCAGTGACCACAAGTGGACACTTGGAGAAAGTAAGAGTAGAGCTGTGATGTGCAACAGAGGTTTATGGTGTTTGTGGGCTATTTTCCATCCCTATAGCGAAATCTTATGACTTCTGTAGTGCTGCAGAAGAGCAAATGTATGTAAAGTTGTTTTATTTAATATTTAAGTCTTTGCAGACAGAGCCCATATAACATTGGATGAGGGAGGAGCACGGCAAGGGAATTTTGTTTTATGGATGCACAGAATAAAATGAAACATCAAGTCCTAGCAAATGGATCTCTTGAATGTAATGCCAGTCCCTTTCAGGCTCTGATGAACTATTTTTTAACCAGCTCAAGTTGGAGTGGGGTAATTTTGTTCTCTCCTGGTTTGTCCCTCTAGAGAGGGAACAAAATGCTCCTTGCCAGATGTTTTTATAACTGCCTCTGAAGAGCATTTGTTTCATTTTGGGTATTGGACCATTTGTGTAACAGAGTTTTTAAAAAAACCACTTTCTTGAGACTTTCTCTTTCCTAACTACCTCAGATTTATATAAATTTTCCAGAAATCTCAAATATCTAGAAATTGCCTCACTGTATTGTGCTTCCAATTTATGTAACTGATTATCTTGCCAATAGTAGTGATTGTTTGGCTGCATCAATGTTTAAGTGTATGATTGCAGTTTATAACCTATTCTACCTATAGTGCCTATATCTCATCTAGTTTTGGTTTTATTTAGTAAAAGCCATTGATTTTCATACCAGGCTACGTATATAAACCCAAATCTCATAGGATTCATTGTTTAGTGCTGTAGCTTGTTATTGCTTATTAGAAGCTAAAACCCAACCCGTTGCTTTAAGCTGTTTTTCCTCTTAAGCTTTCATAATATAGAAATAATGACCTCTTCCAACTGTTTTTGCATGATTTTTTAGCTGACAGTCTGTCCTCACACGGTGATGACTGAATGCGGAGTAATCACTGTTGAAGAACCTCTTTTGGTCTGTGTGTTAGAGACCCCTGTCCCCTCCTACAGGCTCTGGTCCAGGATGGTGAGAGCAGCTCACACCAATACTGATTTTGGTCTAATTGTTCAACCTTCTTTTCCACTCTGAGTTCTGTGTTGATGTGTGTGTGTTGCAACAGGCAGTGGTTTTTAGCAAATTGGTTTTGCAAACCCTCTTTGGAGAGCTCCACACCGAATCAGAAAGACTTTGAGAAGTAGTGTGTAGCTGAGCATGTTTGAAAACCTCTTCCTGTTGAAGCATCCCTCTAGTTTAACCACAGATCACCTCAGTATATCAGGAATGATTATGCCAGGAGTGGTTGCATGGGTGGCATGGAGTGCAGTCCTGTAAGTGATGTTTGGGTTTTGGTGTTTTGTTTTGTTTGGTTTTTTTAAACTTAATGGTAGCACTCCATGAGTCTCCTGTTTTCTGTGCTGTTGCTGGTGAGTAGCAGGTGTTTCAGTGGAAGTGCATGTGTGGTGGAGAGCACTGAGTGCGTGGTGACCACAGCAGAACAAAATGAAGCCATGCCTGTTGCTCGGTGAAGTGAACTGGTGAGGGACATTGCTGGTTCAAGAGGACACTGCAGTTGTGCCACCTCCCTCACCCCCACCTCAGGCGTGTAAGTCAGCACAAAAGCTGTGCAATTACTGCATGGCATGTTTCTTGCTGGACTTCAGTAGTAAAAAGGAAAACATGAAAGCAGCAGTATCGCAGTGTCTAGGATTTCACCTTGTACACATGATCCCTGACCTCGAAGGTCCCCCTTACGTGTGCAGTTTCTTTCAGAAGCCTGACTTCCTAGCAGAGATCTTCACTGAATGTGCTGGATAAGGACCTGGCTTGGGTTCACGTCAAAGACAGGACAGTGCAGAGCAAGGCTATGCCGAAATCTGCAGATGCAGATGATGTTTTGAGGTCCTTCCAACTCCCAGTATTCTGTGAAATGCCTTTTGCCGTTGTCTCCAGACTCTAGAGAGTTTTGCTGTGAGTTTCCAGCCCTGAATCCAGGGTGTTCCTGGCAGTACCATAAAGGAGTTGGTGTTGCAAGTCCTGAACCCAAGTTATCCTCAAAGCTGAGCTGCCGTACCTCACTGCAGCTCAAACTCTGACTCTTGGCTGTTCTTTTTCTGCCATATTTCAGTTCTTTAATAGCATTGCAATGCTGCGATGTTTTAATGGGCAAAGGCTGCCAGTTGTGCCAGCTTTGGCGTAAATGGTTTCATCTGGTATGCAGTGTGGTCAAGGAGAAAGATGATAAACTTGTTTTTGTATTGAAATGATGCAGGAACTGTTGCTGCCAACCTTCCCTCCTCTCTTTCTAAAGCTGATAAACGAAAGCTCTGCACCACCCTGCACCGTCTCCTCTTCCTTTCTCATCCTCACCTCTGAACTGTTTCCTCTGCGGTGCTGCTTTTGGCCTTGAACCTCCAACCTCCCCCGTTGCTTTGGAATTGCAAGGACAAAGCTTTATTGAGCTGAACATCCTCTCTCCTCTCCCCTGGCTGCTCGGAACAAGCCTCTTCCAGATCAGAGCTTGTTTTGCCCTGCTCTGCCACCGAAGCTCCTTTGCCTTTTTGATATTCAGTCGCCGGTTTCCATCTCCTCTCTGACCGGCCCCTGTTTACTTTGCAGAATACACCGTTGTCATGGCAACAGGTTACTTTTAAAGGGAACATCTTGTCATTATATTTAATCCACTGCAGCTGAAGAGGCCTGAAATATTAAGTTGTTGTTGCTATGGATACGGCTTTGTTACATCAGTTTCTTTTGTGTCGGATTTCATATACGGTGTTGGGTCCTTTTTCTTCTTTCCCATTGAATAAACACCGAGTGCCATTCTGTTATTACTGTAATTGCTCTCCACCAATATAATTTAGTTTAAAAATCTACAGTGCGTTTTAGCTTCCACAGCGAAAATTTTCTTTCCATTTGCAAGCCTGTTCCTGGGGACGTGGAAGCAGTGAAAATTATTTAACAGATTGTGTGCCCTTGCAGGGCCATCGGCTTTGAGTCCTTTTTTACAGTGTGGTGTATCGCAGGCAGAAAGAGCCTCCTGCACAGCAGCTTAATTGAGTCCAGTCCTTACCTTCTGGGGCAGGGGCAGTGCCTTTGGAGTGCGAATCTAAGCAGGAAATGGTAAAGGAGTGCTGAAAAGGCACGCAGAAATATTTCTCTCAACACTTCATTTCCCTGTGAGGAGTCACGGGTGGGTGGCCCCACTGAGTTTCCCCAGGTTAACTCCATGTAGTTAAGTGCATAGGTCCTATCCAAAACTTTCCCTTTATCTGTGCTCCAGCATCCTGTAACCAGTCTGGTGTCTTAAATGCTTCATAATATTCATCATGATGCAACTGGACAAATTGAGAATTGGGGGGGATATTTGGACTGCCCTTTTCCTATCTAGACAGAAGACAGCTTAATTTTCTGTTTAAGTCTAAAACCTTCTTGTGTGGCCTTGGACTGGTGGGAAGTATTGTAGGTGGCAGAAGCTGCATAGGCATGCTTTAAGTTTGACTTCACTGCCTAGTAGAGGTGTGCATGGCTTTAAAATGAATGCTGGGAATCAAGGAAGAGCATCAGCTTTTTCTGGTGTTGGTTTCCCCTTAACTCCTCGCAGGGGAAAATTCTTGTAGCTGGAAAAATGTGTATTTAATGTATAACTTTGTGAATATAAAATTGACTTTCAAGTTCAGTCATTTTTTTGCTTAACTGGAAAACAGGAGAGGTGTCACATGATGTCTTGTAAAAACAGGCCTTGGAAAAAACCATTTTGTTAGGCTCCCATTTGTTTTGGGAGACTTTTGGCATGTATTTTGCAATAGATCTGCTTACAAGGAAGGGAGCATTGTGTAGATATAGAGACAAAAGATGGGGTATTACAACAGCTGTGTTTATTCCTGTCTGACAGGTTCTCCTGTTGCGCTGTTTTGGGGAAGGTCCGTTCGGATCCACTGCTGGAGTTTACCCACTTGTTGCTTATATTGTAATATATTTGATGGATCTGTTCCTTAATATAATTCTTACTACATGGAGGACAGCTCATTTGGAGCATGAAGGTTTTTTATATAAATAACTTTTCAAGATAGCTGAAAAAGGAGTACCGAGTATATTATATAGAATAAGTCCTTTTTGGATGAATGGTATTAAATTGACTACACAAAAGTCACAAGGCGTGTTTTTATTGCTTTTTAGAATTGCCATGCTTCCATGTCATGCTGTCTGATGTGATTTTAGCAGATGAATTAACAGCAGCAATAGTAATTTTAACTTCTTCAAAGAAGAGCTAGATAGTTTTGTATATGAGATCCAAAGCAACTGGAATGGTTTTCCATGAGCTCTGCCTGGAAAAAAATGAGTTACTTTTGCCAATTCTGGTCAAACAAGGCTCTGTTCTTTAAAGATTTAATACCTGAAATACCTTTTATTGAAGATATTTTCTCTCTCAAAATGAGAACAACCACAAAGACGTTCACGAGGACTGTGGCATTTCCTGTGTATTAAACTGCAGCCTGATGCTTCGCATGTTGTCTGCATTATTTCAGGCTTGGTGTTGAAATACAGAGCCAAGGGAACGCAGCAGTGGTTGAAGTCAGCTGCTTGCTGGCAGGTGATTCTCTGTAGCTTGGCTGGGTACAGCATAGAGAGCTGAGAGCTGTAGGGGCTTCGAAAGGATCCGGATTAGAAATCGGTGCTGCTCCTGCATGGTGTGAAATCTAAATATCAAACAGTAGGAGGATGTGTGTCGCCATATCGGCAACCCAGTGCTGTGGGGACAGCTCACACTGATCCTTTTCTTGACTGCGACCACTTGACTTGCGGTTCCAGACTTGCCCTGCTGGCTTTTGCCATTTGCTGTGCAGCCTGTGATACACCTGGGTATATCCTTTCTTATTCCCTTAATTGTATGTTCCTTTTGCTTTTCTTCATTTGCATTGGAAATGCAGTGACAAAAAATACAGATTATGATCCTAAATTTCATTAATTGTAATTAAATTGTCATTTTTTTTCTTTATATCTTAGGAGGCTGAACAGTACCCAAGGTGAAATCAGAGTTGGACCCAGCCATCAGGTAAGGGGTTTTGTTTGTACTCCAACATCCCCAGGGCATGCCTCTGCCACTTGACCTGTCCACAGGACACTTAATTAAAATGGTATGCATTTAAGTCCAGTGAGTTTCTTAGATTCATCGTGAGTTCTTTAGGGTTCCTGAGTTCAGGTAATGAGATTTTTCTATGTCATATGTTGGTGTGTTAATGATCTTTACTAGCAGAAGTGCTGTTGCGTTAATTCTAGAACAAGACTGAAGGACTATGAGTAACTACTGGAAATGAAGGAGAAATCTCAGCTATTACTGGCCACGTTCTGGAGTTGAAAGTGAACGCATTCTTGGCTGGCTTTTCACCAAGCAATGTTATTAATAAACTATAATTTGTGGTATTTTCTAGCTGTTATATTGGAAGTAGTTACTTGAGTTTTAATTTGCATAGTACAATTGTCACCAGCACGCTCTCCCTCTGCCGTTCAAGAGGTTAACTGGTACTCACCCTTTTTACTTGCAGAATTTTCATGAAGAGCAGTTTAAATTCTTTTTGACTAGGAGGCACAGTGATTCTGGATCGTTACTGAAATATCCCCTTTGTCCATAGTCTACAAAAGTCTTGTTATCCTTATAGCATCTTATTTGTATTTCCCAGGAAGATTTTCATGCAGGCTTGCTTTTTACTTTCTGATGCTGTAGAGGATAAGTTGTGATTTTAAAGTTTGGGAGACCTCAGTTGTATTGTTGATTTGACTGTGAGAAGCAATAAAAACTGTAAGTTCTTAAGAGCAGTACCTTAAGTCATTTGGATTGGTAAAGTAGAAATTGAGAAAGCAACTGAGAATAAGGTTAAGACTATAGATGTTAGTTTATTCTGGGTCTATTAGTTCTGATCTGAGGAAAATCCTTCATAAGCATTGAAAATAACCACCTACTGTGGTTTATGAGGCCAGATGTGCTCTCCTTTACCTGTCCAATTGATATTGTACAGTCCACGTGATGAATGATCCAATGATGAATAGTCATTCAGACTCTTGTTAAAATTTTGTTTAATAACTCGCGTAAGTAAACATTGACGGAACATTCTTGAAGTTGTTTTGCATTTAGAAGAAAGAAGTCCTTGGCAATCAAAGCCGTGGTATTCTTTTCACTACTCATAATACGAGTTCTGTAAATGATACCTTCAAAACACCTTTCATCTCAAATTGTCATCTAATATTTTGGCAGGCGTTAGTCACCTGTGCTGTAAGGTATAATTACCAGATGCATTTATGGATGGCAAAAAAAAGTAGGAAGAAGGTCCACTGATTCGTAATACTGTTAATTTTTGCTTGCTTTATATTTCAAACTCCCGTTGTTCCTTCACTCTTTCGCTAAGCATCTATGTTTCTGAAAAATGTCATCGCCGAGAGGATATATTCTCATCCTGTTAATTACTGTAAGTAGTGGTTGATACTAAGATGAATGGTTGATTGTAGGCTGCGGTAGGAAGTCAGATTTAAGATGATATTTGCTGCTTTTCGTTGTGTGGTCTGATTCATTGCGTGGAAAGTGTGAAAACAGTGAGTCTCTACTAAATGTTCTCCTGTGAAGACTTTTGGCTACGAAATTAATGACCAAAAGAGAAAAAGAAAGTTGCTTTTAAGAGTAACTCTAGTAATTAAACATGTTCCTAGGGTCCATCAGGGTGAGCATTAATTTGTGAAAGCACCCTGGTTGCTAGAATGCATAGCTCTCCTCAAAATGCCATCTTGGTGTAGTGTTTGCTTGGCCTTTTCCAGAGGACTTCAGTGACAGATCCATCTTCCCAGGGAAGAAGTAAAATCAAGTACAGATTAAAGAGCAGAACATGAAAGGCATCTGAACCTGTGACTTGTAATTACTGGTTATGTATAAATGCTGCCTCTCAAAATATGTTTAGCGCTATAATTATAGGGCTTAAAAGCTGCTTCTGAAGAGGCTCTTGGCTATCTCATCCCATTGCAGTAGATGACTAAAGCTGCTAATTGGGTCTCTGGATACAGCGTATACTTATTTAGTGGCAGAGTACATTTCACTGAGCCATCTCACTTTCAGGAAGTTTCTTTGTTTCTCTTTAGACTTTTAATGACTTTCTGAGGACTTAATTTTAAACTTAGTGTCAAACATGTAGGGTTTCTTAATGATTTAAAATAGAACACATCTGATAGCCTCATTCTTGCCATCTTTCATATTAGTAGGCTGGATGATTGTGTTTTAGCCTGGCAAGCAGGAGTCCTAACAGCATCTTTTTGATAAATAAAAACTAAATGTTACTTAGAGAGTCAATTGTCCAACAATATTTGACTTTTCTACAACAGAACACTGCATATGCAGTACAAAACTGTTTACTTTCAAGCTGTGCTATTTCTGCAGACATGCTTGGACTTGGTTTGTACACAGAAGGGCTTCACAGGTGGTGGGCTGAGGTGGTGTTAACCCTGCATAATTGTCAGAAAATAAACTGCCCTTTTAAAAGAAGAAATGCTGGATAAACTGGGTAGATTGGGGCTTGATGACCCAGTTTCCTCAAACTTCAGAAACTTGAATCAAATAGCTTCACTGCCTGTTTTCTGAATATCTTCCATCTATGAAATGATAATATCCAAGAGAATTGACAAACTTTGTGTCTACTAACACTTGTGCATCCTCCTAACCATTGTCAGTAACTGTAATGTCTGTATGAACTCTTCATTTGTTTTTTTTTTCCAGGCGAAGCTTCCTGATCTGCAGCCGTTTCCCTCCCCAGATGGTGACACAGTGACACAGCATGAAGAGCTTGTGTGGATGCCAGGAGTCAATGACTGTGATTTACTTATGTACCTTAGGGCAGCAAGGTAATTTCAGCCAAGATCCTACCCATATCTTTAAAACGCTGTAGTGGAAGTGTGCCACGTACGTGCAGTTGGCTACAGCCACTGCTTTTTGTTCTGTTGTGGTGCAGCACGGATGTCAACCAGATAAGCTGAAATCTTTAGTTGGAGACAAGAGTGCTCTGATTTGGTGTTGGGCCAACACAGAATCTTTCCACTGGCTGTGGCTTTTGGGTGTAAAGTGCAAAGCCAGCAGTATGTGCTAGCATGGTGGAGATTTGGATGTGGACCATGTACCAAGGGGAGTGACTGCTCAGAGAGGCAAAACCCTGATAGCACGGGACTCCTTCAGAGACTAAATGCTTTCTGAATGAGCTCTGGTATGCATTTCAGTTTCATGCAGATCTCTGGTATGCCTGATGGATTAATCAGATGCACCAGTGGGCCTCATAATAATGCAGAGTATGAGTAAATTACTGGTAGTTTGTAAGAATTCAGACATGTGGGGAATCTGCAATTTAAGGCAGTTTTCTAACATAATGACGCTAAGATTACAACAAAAGGTTTGCTGTCTCTGCGGAGACTCTGTCCTCGTGTTTGGAGGTTATATCTTTAATAATCCTGATTGGGCTTTGGTAATACTGCAGTGCAGATTTTAATTGATGAAATACATTTAGCTTTTAATTCTGAATTGATTATTCTATATGCCGAGATGACTCAGGTTTGCATAACAAATAGCAGGGTTTGTGGTGCCTCATTTTACTTATTTCCATAGTGTTGCAAGGCCCTGAAATTTGCGATTTAAGGTTTAAATATACTATTTGTCTTGCATGATGCGTACATCAAACACTGGCTGAAGAATTTAAACCTTTTCCCTCTCAAACTCTAAAGGAGCATGGCAGCTTTTGCAGGCATGTGTGACGGAGGATCCACAGAAGACGGTTGTGTTGCAGCCTCCCGTGACGACACTACCCTTAACGCACTCAATACAGTGAGTACATAGAACTACTGCATGCAAGTAGTATAGATGTAGTTATAGAGAAGTGAGTGCATGTTGAGAGGCTCACACACATTCAGTGCAGCCGCTGCAATTAACTTTTCTGGGGACGGTGGGGTGCACTGAATCAGTAAATCATGATACGTGAAATGGTCTTTTAAGATCAAGCTGAAGGAACTTGTCTGTTTTCCCATGTTTTTTAGTAACACAGTGAAATCTATAGTTGCTTTTTTCCCCAGAACCCCATCTGCAGCTTTTGGAGGGTTGTGGTAGTGACCACCTAAATAGACCACAGTATTTTGTCTTGCCTCTGCTTGCTACGCTTTAATTATTTACAGTTGCAGAGTTTTTAACCACTTAATTATAAAATTCTTTAAAGCTTGTAGATGGCTGTGTTACACATCATAAACTGAGTGATGATCACTGCAACAGAGAACAGACGATCTGTGTGTTTAGAGGAGGCATCCTAAGCATGTTGTTGTTTGGTTATTTTATATAATCTGTAATATTTTTGCTGCTGTCATGGCTTCTCCTATTCCCCAATATGACACTGTAATGTATAGCAATAAGATCTACCCTGTGATGTTCTTGTGGTCATCTCAGTATCTTCAGCATTGCTGAAGTTTCTCTTCAGTAGGTGTTGTGGTACAAGCCCCCTGTTCCTCTCCAGGCCAGTTTTGAGCCCTGTATTGACGCCGTGGTTCCCATTAAATTGTCTCTCTGAGCATGGACTCTTACAAGAAAATGCAGTCTGCAAGGCCTGACCTTACTGACTCTTGAAAGGTCCTTGGGCTTCTGTGAAGTTTGATTTATTCATCCTTCCAAAGTCTACTCTGTGTACTAATACTGTTCATCGCAACCGTCAAGATACTTCCCTTGTTCACTTTGAGTTTTTCTAGAAAAGTGTTTTCTTATGAGTAGTAGTTCTGTCAGGTGGGGTATTTTAAGAAACTTTGACTTCTTCCTGAGAGCCTACTTTGAAACAGTTTAGATGGATAAAAAGGGCACCATTTTGTCAAGAAAACAAATTACCTTTTTAAAACATGTCAGATTTGTCTGATAAATCATCTGTGAGAGTCTTACCCTGCGCTAAGTTGTGTTTTTGTGTAGAAATTATCATATCCAACCCAGAAGATTAATGTAAAAAAAATGATATGGTGTGATTTCTTATTATGGAAATTCAATAAACTTTAGACAGCACTTCATATAAATCAGTCTTGACAAGCTCCTTTTGCTAGTGTTTTATTTATGTAATAACAGCTGCTGTAGCCCCTAGAATGATTTATTGTTAATTATACCAGATAGAAATGAAGATCACGGAAGGCACAATGCAACATATATATCAGCTCATAGAAATGATTATTCACTTAATGTCCCAGGTAAATTCCAATGCCTGTTCCTTTGTGTGGCTTCGGGGATTTGATGCCACATTTGTCACTGTAACCCGTAGGAAGGAAATAAAGTTTTCATTTGGAGACCGTTGCCCTCCTGTCGAGTGCTGGTTTGGCACAGTGAGAGGTAGGAGGAGGACGTAGGAGTTCCTGAAAGTCTTTCACAGTCATATTTGTAAATACTCCACCACAGAACAGGTAGCTGAATTTGGGTGGTTTTCTAAAACTGGCTGGGTTTTGTGCTTTGCTTAAATTTTTATGAACAAAGGTCGTGTGATGCCTCAGACCTTAAAATATTAGTCATGTAAAACAAGAACATGCGTATTCAGTACATCTCTGTTTTTCCACTTTCATCATTGAGCCACAACGCGTGGAGCCATTTTTATTGGTAAAATGGTAGGTGATGGAAATATTTTAATTTCTCTGTAGTTACTGAGTTTCTCCTATCTTGTGAACTGGAGAACCACATTGCTTCAAGGCAGAACTCTTCCAATAAGTGAAAAGGGAAATAGAAATGCTAATTTGAGTTACTCCCAAACCCTGTTTGGGTCACTGTGGACAACATCACTGTGTTCTGAGAGCCAGTGTGGTTGATGTGAAAGCTTTATAATTAATACTTGGTATTAAAGCACTTTGCCTTTTTAGTGCTTTTGGGCTTTGAGTGTGGATAGGCATCAGTTTTTTTATAATCAGAATACCATCAAACAGCCCTTCAGAGCACTGTATTTACCATTTGTAATGCTTATGTGTAGCCTAGGGAGAAGGACTTTCAGTTTTCAGGCTCAGTTCAACGGCTTGTGGATCACTGCAGTAAATGTTGTCTTGCTTCATAGGAATCTAAAGGAGGTTTTGCCTTCAAATGTGATAGGATGAGGCTTTCTCTTAATATCCAGAGCCATCCATGTCACTTCTGCAATTTAGATTCAGAATTGAGAAGTACACTGTGAGTCTGTCATTTCCTCTGGGTTTACATACACTGACACACCAGCAGTTGTCCCTTTTTTCTTGTATTTGTTAGAAGTGCTGTAAACTCTTCCATGGTAGAGAGCTTACAGACAAATCAGTTAAAGATCAATCATGTTGAAACCTGGTTTTGTACCTGTGAAACAGTAACATGCAGACTTAGTAAGTCTCCAGCTCCACCGGGTGGTTTTGGGGTTTTTTGGGGGTTTTCTTGAGATGCAAACCAAGTATTTACATGTACTTGTATCAGAGTGGTAGTTCTTTAAACATGCTAAACAGAAGGACCTTATGGAAATGGGTTACGTAGCTTACTATGTACACACAAGAGCCAAAGTTTTATTAGTATGTCTTCACATGAATGCCTGTTCTTGTTTTCACAGGTGCTTTTCCTCAGGGTTTTTTTTTTTCTTATCCCACCCTGACAACTTTGTCTACTGTGAGAGCTGTATAGGAGGATTTTAGCACGATTGTTGTAGGCTTACCAAGGATCTGCAGAGGTGTCTTACAAATAAAGAGAAGTGTTTTGTGGCTTTTTGGCAGTATTCTGGTTATGGAGGCTTTAATGTCAGCTCCAAAGTGGTGCTTTTGTGGTTTTGTTCATTTTTCGAGACAAAGCACGTACCACTGGTGGGATACTCTAAAGTAACATCATTTCTCACGTGCAGTGTGTAGGACACCTATCGAATAGTTGAATCAGCACAGCTGAGGAGGTAGGAACAGCTCAAATCGTTCTTCAGTGGGAAGGTTTGTGGTGGCTTGCCCTTAGTTAAACCTTAAGGCTGCTCCTTTTCAGAGTTAATGGGCAAGGAGAAAGACCTTTTTATTTAAAAACCCCCATTTCTGGTAGGCTGGTGATGATTGCAACTGCATTTGGATCCCTTCGCACTTTGAGTGTGCTTTCATTCATAACGCAAGAAAGAGAGCTGAGTGAAGCAGTCCCTGAGCTGGTATTGCCAGCTGTGTGCCTTGGTACCACGCTCATTTTAGGCAGAAGCCTGTGGCTGTTTCTACACCTACCTGGTTGTGGCACACAAGCAAAAACTGCAGATTACAACTGTCAAAAGAAGTGTTTAAAACTACAACAGTGATTTCAGAGAGTAGAAACAGGTGACAGAATGGGTTGGGAAAAAAATAGGCTCAAATTCATCCTGCTCTGTGGTAGAAAGCTGATGTCCCAGATCTGACAGTCCATGGCACGATCCTAACACGGTGAATATTGACCATGAACATAGTTGCTACAGCCTTCAAGTGCTGTGGAGTAAGAGTTGGGGTAAATCTTGGTGTAATTTCTTCCCCTTGCTTCCTCCAGGGCTCTGATTTAGTGTCAGATCTGCTTTAAGATCCTTTTTGTGCTCCGTGCCAACACTAAGTCAGAAACTCATGACCTCTCTTATCCTTTGCTGCTTTTGACCCACGCCTGCTGTTCAGAGTTTCTACAGGTTTTTTTTTTCTCAGCGAATCCTGGCCAAAAAGG
Source organism: Mesitornis unicolor (assembly GCF_000695765.1). Taxonomy (NCBI): domain Eukaryota; kingdom Metazoa; phylum Chordata; class Aves; order Mesitornithiformes; family Mesitornithidae; genus Mesitornis; species Mesitornis unicolor. The sequence goes on from NW_010190322.1 coordinate 38,958, forward strand.
AGCTAAGTTACTTCTTGGTTCTCAGTTTTTAAAGTTCTGTAATAATAATAATAAATTCTCCGTGTTCTGCCTTACCCATCGGTCTGGTTCAAGAGTCAGTGTAAGCATCAGTTAAATAAAACAGCAGACACTGGAAAGGAAAGTGGAAATGGCTGTGTGCAAACTCCACGTGTAAGGGTGAATCTCAGCGTTTTCATCATTTTGGTACACGAGTTATTTCTGCTGGGGAAATCAAAGAGCCAGCGACTGTATCCTCATATCGTAAGAAAATGGCACTTAAGCTTGTGTCCTACTACACGTAAGAAAGACAAAACAATTGTTTGTTAATATTGTAGAAATCTCTTTACTGATAGTGTTTTTCTGACTTCTTGTAACACACTATTACGTGGGAGTGTGTCATTGAGTGACAAACACGACAGAGAAATACTGGTTTAAGGAAATTCACTTCTAAGTAAGATGTCACCCAGACAAATTACTCCCTGTTTTAACTTGCCCTTAGACCAGATTTTCTTGTTCATTAACTACAGACAAGGTTGAAAGCATAAAAAATTATTTAAATACATGTTAGCATTTCTTATTATTACGAGTTTTCCTTTTGGATGAATCTTAATTAACAGCTACTCTCATGGTTCACATGAGGTAGCGTAGCACTTCAGGGGCCATCACACTCTGCCTGGGCACGCTGGAAAATGAAGCCACTTCGAGCGCAGGAGACAATTTTGCCACTTTGAATTTTCATTCATCCTTATCCTTGCTCTTAGGGGAAAAACTTCAGCAGTCTCTTTGTGAGATGAACCAGGAAATCTTGCTAGAGAAGCTGTTGAAATGGGCAGGTAAAAAGAGCCAAAAATCGTTCTGCAATATGTAAAACATTCCTTTTTTTTAAGTAGGTTTTTATTTTTTTAATTCTGTTGTAAGTTTTGCAAGTATTTGGCAAGTTCTTGGCCCGGATGCTTGTGGAGCAGTAGCCATGCCCGCTGTGTTGACCCAGGAAGGCGCCTGGGCCAGCTGGCTCCCTCTGCTGTTCTGTGTTTTGCAGCTGTACCTCGAGCTGTTCAAAGGAGTCCTGACCGTACCCGTGTGTGCAAGTGGATGTAACACAAGCATCTGGCTTTTTAATCTCCAACATTAGCATCATAGATAATTTTTAACAATTAAGAGTTATTAAGAAGCTTAAAATAGTTGGGGAAGAGATGGAAAATTATTCCCCCCCACACCAGTGGGGACTGATTTCTGTATTTTCAAGCTGTCAGACACCACAAATCAGATCTCTTTATAATAAAAAAATATAACCATTTTTATAAAAAAAACAGAACTAGTAGTAATTTTCTCTTGAAGTAGCTTATTTCTGTCACCTTTTTTTGTAAGCTTCAAATGCTGTTGCAGGCCAAGCTGTGTCCAACCTGTTACAGATCAAAACCTCCCAGTTAGCAGCGTGTTTGCTAAACAAGACTTTTTGCTGGGTGGTTCCAGTTCTTGATTGTTTCAAGTTTCCGTTGTCCTTGGGCACCAGAGGGAGCTGAGCAAAGTAGTTTTGTTGTCTAAGGGCAGTGTATTTTTTTCTCTGATCCAGATTTTTTAGTGTGCTGCAACAGGTAGGGAAGAGGTTGAATTTCAAAGAGGAGGAGGGAAGGAAATTCCTGGAATTGAAGGGCTTGTTGGGTATCAAAGATGGCTGATAAAAATCAGATCAAATAAAGATCTTGCTGTTTTGGAAGATGAGCACTTCACAGAATGCTGCAGACCTGAAACAGATTTTGCTGTTTCACCAAATGAGAGATATTTGCTATGGAGCATATGCCATTTGATAGCAGGGCGAGGTGTCCATAGCTATGAAGAGCAGCTGCATCAAACTGAAACTTGTCAGCTCTGTCACTGAAAGTGGCCTGAATTACATTTTTGTATTAAATTAGGTGCTTGGATTAGAGTAATTCCACCTAAAGACCTAACTACTCGTGTGACATGGCAGTAATTCTCATTCTGCTTCTCAATTTCCTTGTTGTCATCTTCGTTCTCTCTCCTCTTCATTTTCTCCCAAACATGGTGCAGTGTTACAGAGAGCTACTGGGTGTCTTGACCATTTACTGAGAGGGGCAAACTCCTCGTTAATAACACTGTGTTCCTCAGTGTGCATAGATTAAAGTAGCTGGTGCTTAAATAGGGATTTATGTAAATGTCGACAGTGCAGCACCATGCAAAAACCATCTTGAACGATGCCACTGAAGTACCTTGCTTGGCAGCAGTGAGAAATATCTTTAGCTTGAATCTTGCAATGGCCTTGCCATGCTGGTTGTGTTTACGTGATGTTTGGCACATCAGAGTTTCCATCTCTGTTCCCTGACAAGTGATGTGATTTGTCCAGGACCAGTGATGGTTCAGTGGAGGAGCAACCACTCCAACCCGGAGAACTCCCACATTCCAGTGCTGTCCTATAAACTCTGGACATGGGGTGCATCCCCATAAACCTCTGTTCTGGCTGAACAATTCCTTCTGCTTTTATTACCTTTTCTGGGTAGATTTCCAAGTAGTTGAGTACACTTCCTTACTGTATAGTAGCAATTTTTCCTTAGAGAGAAAGACTCTGGAATCTTAACAGTGTTCTTGATGGGCTGCAATTATTCAATATCATAGCACGACTGCAGCTGAACTCATGATGGGCTTTTTGGCAGAGATCATGATGACTGTAATTGCGACAGGATGCCTTGCTGAAGTAGGAGCTGCCAGATGCGATGCCATTCTGATCTCAAAAGGTCACAGTAAAAGGGACATGGAAATTAAGTTATAAATTACAATTGAAGAACAATATTTTGATGAGCAAGACCAGAGATGTCAGCGCCGCGAGATGTAATTCATGGGTTCATTACGGAACAGAGGTGCCTGACAGCTGAGCCGTGCCAAAAGGAGAATTTATTTGCAGCATCACGCAGACAGAAAATGGCAGCTTTGTGGAGAAGCTGTAGGAGAAACCTGAAACCTTGTGGTAATGTGCAGACTTTATGGTAATCAGGCTTGCCTGTGATCCAGCCTTGTTTAATGGCTGCTGTAAGATAAATGAGGTTTTTGGACACGTGCACACTTAGGATTTTTCTTTAATCTAAAATCCTGTCCAGTGATGCACAAGGTGCTGTATTTTCTGTCTTAAACTCTACGTCTGTTTGTGGTGATTTCCTTTTGCATTTGTAGACGTACGTAATGTCACAGTGGTTCAAAAATTGGAAGGCAGAGTTAATGCTACTAATGGCGATTCTCTGGATGCCAGGATTGTGATCCAGTGTTTATAGCAATACCTTGAGAAGTTCAACCAGGAGTTAATGAAACCGTAGGCAGTCATCATTAGCAGTTATTTATATGTTTGAGTTGCTTGCCAATAAAGTGCTTATATGTATATTAAATGACTGAAAGTAATAAGCAGAGAATGAGCCAGAATGAAACAAATAAATTTAACTCTGGCACTTAAAAAAAAAAATAAAATTCCCTTTTGCTGCATTATCCTCCTCCTGGCACTTAGAAAAGCGCTTTTTCCCCCCCCACATTTACTAAAAGTAACATTTTTTTCAGGAGACTCTAAACCTGTGTCAGTTCTCTTGCTTTTACATCAGTGTCTTTTCTCTTGTATGACTCCTCTTTCACGTCTGTGATTGTTATTAATGTAATTACCTGGTCAAAAGTTAACGCTCCTATTTTCTGCTGTTGATTTGGGACAGTTCTGGCCTGTAAACCCCTCTGTTTTTCAGTAACCAGAGCAGTTGCCTGTTAGACCAGCCCATTCTTTCCAGGCTTGTCTGATTTATGAGGTTTTTTCAGTTTGAGCTGCTTGGGCAATGGGGCTGCCAGGGAAAACACGTGTTGTCCTTGAGGCGAAATAAAGATGCCCTCCAAGTTACAAAGAGGCTTTGGCATCGCTGCGTGTTTTGGGAGGGAGCGAAGAGGGAAGAGAAACAGAAGCAGCATTCTCTTCAACACTGTCAGATTTCTAAGTGAAAAAGCTTTTGGGTAGTGGCATGCCCAGGAAAAACCATTTGCAAGGTGAGCTGGCAAAACAAACCGTCCTTTTTTCTTTAAGATGGATCCACTCCCAGTGCTGGAGAGCAAACAAGGAGAAAAATTAATGTGTACCCAGTAGAAAAGAGAACATCTTATTTTCATGCCTTTAAAGTAGGTATTGCATGCTACAGGAGTCTTAAAAGAAGTTTACAAAAAAAGTTTCAAGTCAGTGGTCATGTTTGGGCCCTGGCACTGCAAGTTTAACTCCGTTCTTAGCATTGGAGTTGTGGCTCATGTAGGGTGGATGGAGATCGTGGTTTCCTTGCATGGGGGTGCAATGATGGGAGCTGACTTGTTCTACTGCAGTAACACCCTCTGTGCTATTGTTATTTAGTTGTTGATAAGGAAGAAAAAATATGTTCAGGCCAGCAGTTAAGGGAACATTTCTGTTTGTTCTAAAAACATTGCAGGTAATGACCTTTTATTTTTAGAATTACTTCACTTTCTTTAGAAGTCCCTCAAGTATAAATGAAGTCTGAATGGGACAGTAACTCAGTGGAGGTGGAAGAGCACCTTCATCAGTTCAAGATCAGTTCCTATTGATAACAGAAGATTTCAAGTGTAACCCATAATGTACCTTGTGCTGCAAACGGGTTGGCTTTGTAGACTGGCACAGCCTGTGCTGTGGCTTTCATGACTCAAAACTGAGATGATAATAAAAGAGATGGAAAGATGGCATAAGAGTGTGGTATCCAAAAGATTGAGTAGACCTATACCCGACAGTATTTCAGCTTTAAAGTTGCATACTATATATATAATACAGACAAATACACATCCACGCCTGTATTTTGCTGTAAATTTTATCATAGCAACCTAAGTTGCCATTTGACTTTCTTCCTTCTCCAAGTTGTATGGTATTTTCAGAAGTCAGAGCACAAGCCTTTCATAGAGACATTATTTAGTGGGAGAGCTCTACAAAGCTGCCTTTCAGTGGAAACTGCTTTTTATTATAGTCTCACTAAAAAAAATCAGTAGAGCCAGTGATTTGTTTTTTCCCTTCTGTCTTGATTCAGATGTTTGCCTTTATTTCTTAGTAGAAATCACTTAGACAAAGTAAATTTGAGTAATTTACTTACAGCCTTGACAAGTCTCTGAGCGATGCTACTCGATGCAGTGTGGATGCAGGGCGTTCTTGTGCACCAGAGAGCTCCCAGGATGAGTTCAGACCAGACCAAAGAAGCAATATTAGGAAAAACCAGGGTTGGTAGAAGGGGTCTGACCACTGTCAAACGTACAGAATTGGTACTTGTGAATTGGGCAGTAGATGTAAATAAGCCAAAGCGAGTGGCAGTAAGAAAGTAATCTTGCTATTTGTATTTGAAGCAGAATTCTGTTCTAAAATTCAATCCTTTTGACAGAGAAAAATGAGGATTTTTTCTTTCCCCTCTTGTAGTCAGGTTTTGTTACAACTTTATATTAACAGTGACAAAGTAGTTAGTGTCTTGGTGCTGTTCATTAATTGTGTCTTGATCCCTGTTCAGTTCGTCAGTCTTGGGGAAAAGGTCAAGAATTGCAGTGCTTGCCAAAATGTTTTCAGAGTGGTTCAGCATCGGTCTAGAGAAGTGGGATGCAGAAGGCTCAGGATCAATTCTGGGTAGGAAGGAAAAGCAGGAGATAATCAACATACAGATTCACGTATTGGTTGTAAAACTCCTGAGGGTCTGTAAAACTGATGTTCATCGATAGCTTTGGTTTGCTCAGCACCTTGTTAGAAAACACCCACCTCTTGTCTGGGTGGAGAAGCTTGCACGCAAATTGTTCTCCCCTTTGTGTGTGTGGAGATAATTCAGGTTTGGTCATCCCAGCAATGTTTATTTTAGATCACTTTCAGAAGACACAGAGCAGGCTCCTGGCTAGTTCTTCAGTTCTTGAAATCCCCCTGAAGACAGGACAGGCTGTAAATCTGCAGTCTGCTACATGTTTTCTATCAGAGTGAAGAGATGGAGATTCTCATGGGCTCACTGTTGAATGTTTGGGGTTTTTTTGTGTAGTTATTTCTTCTACCGTATCCTGATTTAAATGTCTCCTTCAGACAGCTCTTGATCGTACAGATACCGAATTTTTGGTAGAAAATGAGGTACCCTGTAGGCTGGGACCAGCTGAAACAGCAGTGTCAGCTTAGACATCCCTAGGAGCTTTTATGTACTCCTGTACCTATCTGTGTAGAGGTTTTATTTCTTTTTCCATACTTGTTTTCCATCAACGTGAGGATCTTTGCAGTGCAATAAAAATAATTTTCTGGATGGGTAAACTTGACATCCCACGGCTTGCAATCCCTCCTCTATGTTGGTTTTTCCAGTTGGTTTTACTAATCTGAGCAAAATATGCTGCGTAAAATACAACTCCTTTTGAAAAATATTTTGCTGGAGCTTTTAAAAGTTTTTTTCCTTGGAATTTCTAATGTAAAAAGTATTTTTTAAAGTTAACAAAAAAAATCTTCAGTGCTTTATGGGCTCAAACTTTTCCTGGGAAAAGCTTAGGAAGGAAGGGGGAAACACGCTTGTTTTAATGCTGTTTCTTCTACTAATAAAACCCCAGTTACCCTTTAGGTTATTTACATTTCACTTATATGTCAACACCAAAATAATTAGGCATAGAATATCTCATGTTTTCTGGTTTTTCTCCAATATCAGATGCTAATTCCATTGAATGATCCATTTGTCTCCTTTATTTTTAGCTACATGAAAGTAACTACGACGCTGGAAAAGCCCTGCAGCGCTTGGTGAAGAAACCTGTGCCAAAACTGATTGAGAAGTGTTGGACTGAAGATGAAGTGGTAGGGAAACAAATAATTCCCTTGATACTTACAGTTCATGTTACTACTTTTGCTTTTTTAAATTTTATTTTTCCTGAATAGATAATCTTTCTATCCCTCAGCCCCTCAGTTCAAGAAGGACAGGAACTGCTGGAGAGAGTCCAGCGTAGGGCTACAAAGATGATGGAGGGAGTGGAGCATCTCCCTTATGAGGAGTGGCTGAGGGAGCTGGGGCTCTTTAGTTTGCAGAAGAGGAGACTGAGGGGAGACCTCATTCATGCCTATAAATATTTAAAGGATGAGTGTCATGAGGATGGAGCCAGGCTCTTCTTGGTGACAAACAATGATAGGACAAGGGGTAACGGACACAAACTGGAACACAGGAGGGTCCACTTCAATTGGAGAAGAAACTTCTTCTCAGTGAGGGTGACAGAGCCCTGGCCCAGGCTGCCCAGAGAGGTTGTGGAGTCTCCTTCTCTGCAGACATTCAAAACCCGCCTGGACGCCTTCCTGTGTAACCTCATCTGGGTGTTCCTGCTCCGGCAGGGGGATTGAACTGGATGAGCTTTTGAGGTCCCTTCCAATCCCTAACGGTCTGGGATTCTGTGATCTTTATTTGATAGAAAAACAGCAAATAACTTGCTGCACAAGGTGGTTTTGCAGAAATCTTAGCAGGGCCCCATTTTGATGTACAGAACTTTATTAGACTTAAGTGTACCACTTTATTTTTATTTCTAGATATTTTTCCAGCATTGTGGGGGCTGTATCTGCGTGAGAAATAGTAATGCAAAGGTGCTGCTCGTGGTTCGCTCTGCAGCGCAATTGCTGCAGGTGTGAGGTTTCTGCTGGCTTAATTTTTATCCACGTGTTGTAATGCAACTGTGGTTATTTAATAGTTAATGTTTAATAGGGTTGTCAGCCTAAACAAATGTGAAGTTAGGAGCAAATTATAGATTCTTAATTTGCTGGCACCTTGTAAGCAAACAGATTCTTCAGTATTGCGTTCAACACAAGGTGCATTTTGTGGCAGCATTTGGAATGCAAAAAAAACCCCGAGAAACCAGATTTGTGCATTTTCAGTATTGAGGAGAAATGCTGAATAAGTTCATTTGGATGACATCCTAAAACTGTTCTGCATTTTAATGCTGATGTTAATTGTCCTTAACAGAATAGATCTATGTGAAGCGTAGCAGGTAAGAAGGCAGTACCTCAGCAAGCTGACTGGGCACGTCTGGTTTGGTGAAAATGGAAATAATTCTATTTCCGAGCTCAATAATTAGGCGGCAGTGTGCACTAAAATAGAAAATCAGCTGATTGGAAGTCAGCGATGGTAAAATATTTATCACAGAGGAACTTCAGACTCGCTTATGGTTTTTACCTTTCGTTGTTGGAAAAACTTGTCTCTTATGTACCATCCTGGAGTAAATGGGGATAGAAATTCAACTTGTGGTGTGTACTTACCAGATATGACATTAAAAATATCTGATAGGTGCGAGACAGAATTGCTAATGTAAAACGGACAAAAGTTTGGTGTGTTTTCCCCCCCTCCTTCGAATTAATGAATTTTTAAGCTAGTTGTTAATTGGTAAAGTATTTGAAGAAGTAAATAAACAATGTTGTGGTCTTGTTCAGCTACTAATAAAATTGCAGTGGTGCCATAAAATAGAGCTGATTTGTAATGGTGAAACTTTTGTGGTCTCTTAGCGTTTTTTAATTATTCAGACAATGGCTGGAGAGACTTCTCTAAGCTCTGGATTCTCTGAAAGTCTTTCAGGGAATTATTCCAATGAATTACGTGTGCTTGCTCTCTCCTTATGTAAACCTTTTTGCGAGAGCTAGATTAGGGGTAGGCCAGGCCATATAAACCTGTATTAAAGTCGGCTTATTCTGAAATCCAACAAAGAGCCTTTGTGGTAAGGAAACTGCCTGAAGTGGTGGAGTGAAAGCGGATCATGTGCGAACACGGGCAGCAGAGCGAAGGAGAGGATGAGTAAAGCGCCCAGAATGTGGCCTTGCTTCACAGTTATCTCCTTATAAAAGGGAGTTTTGTTTAGGGAACCAACTGTCGGAACAAACACTTCAAGTGCTCTGCCCTGTGTTTATTATGCTTTTCGCTGCATACCTTCTTTCCCGCATTCATGGTTAAGTTGTACGGTGCCAGCCCCTCTTTTTCTGTGTAGATTTTTCTTTTTCTAAGTCTCTTTTCTGTCAGCTGCACGGAGTGCCATAGCTGCTGCAGCTCAAGGTTTTTTGGTGAGAATAGAGCCTTACGAATAAGAAAAAGCAATGTTTACTGAAAAGTGAACCATTACTCAGAAAGTGCAAACTGTGAGTACAAAATCATGATCATTGGCTCTATAAATCACTGTCAGTCGCAGCTCATTCTATCATATTTGTTCTTGCTCTGTTCCGTCCAAGTTTCCAGAAGCGTTTGGCTGCCCTCCAGCCTCCGTGGAGCCAAAGATCAAACTGTGCTCGTATTTATAGACAGCTCTGCTCCACCTGCATGGCTTCAGAGCATGTTTGTCCCTGGCAGTTTGCAGCAAACCCCAGATAAAAGCAGCTGTACTGCACTGCTGAGGGCTCTTAAGTCTTGTGAGAGAAATTTCCATATTGCTGGCTCTGGAAACTGAGGAACGCTCTTTCTGCACAATACATAGGGTGCTCGAGCTGCATAGGAGCTCCATAACTAAGTGCTGGATGATTAATGTAGGGGCTTCTGTTGTGTACATGATAGCAACGCTGTGCCCAGCACAGGTCTCGGCAGTATTCAGTTGTATTTGTGATATAACACTGTGTGAATAACTCCAATTTATTGAAAATGTATTTCTTTATAAAGATTTTACTGGTTTTGTGGACTTTTTGTTGCCCAAAGCTACAGCTTTCTGGCTAATAAACAGGTTTCTTGCCATGACCAAACTGTCAGGTAAAAGCTGCTTCTCAGTGGTCACGACTAATTAAAACAAAGGATGGAAGTTATGGTATTTTTACTACTGATAATGTGGTTACAGAGGTTTAGATCAAATTAAAGAGAGGATAAAATTTGCCAGTGATTGAATTAAATGGAAGGCTCTGCAAGTACGAAGACGGAGGTTTGTTTTCTCCCTTGTGTTTCTAAACCTGTGGCTATTTTTAAGCCGTTTTTATTCCAGTATGTAAATTCAGAGGCACGCTGTGAAAAATGGCCTTCCACGCTGCCTGATAGCAGTGGCTGGAGAAACTTCTTCACCAATACATCTGCACGCAGCGCTAACGCAGCTGCTTCCTGTTTGTAAAGGCTTGCGCTACACCTGACAGCAGCCATTTCCAGCAGCAATCGGTGGTTTCTCTTGTAATGCTCATGGATTTACTTCTGCAGACCAATTGCCAAGCAATTGTCACGTATAATGCCATATTTAAGCACTTTCTAAGCTCACAACCTACAGACCAGCATTCAGCAGCATCACCCAGTGGCATCTTGTTAGTGTTGGGCGGTGGTTTCAAATAAAGTGGTGCGGCTTGAAGCAGATGCATGATTTGGGAAGAAGCCATGGAGCAAGTCCATTGGCCTTGCATTGTGTGTGGTATCTTTGGCTAACATGAGATTAGAGAGTAATTGCTTTTCTCCTTTCGTTTTCTTCAGCCACCTTTCCTGGTCCCCCAAAGACCTGGTGGTGCCCAGTGTCTCCTCCTGTGTGCACCAATCGGCTGTAGTACAGGCAAGATGTAGTTACTGTTTGTCTTAATTTCAACACCCTGAGAAAATAAAAGATGCTTCTCTTAAACTCAGCAAGGGATTGTCAGGGTGGAAGAGACGTGAGCCCTACTCTGCATCTCATGGTCACCTCTAAAAATGTCCTTTTTAAGGCTTTGACAGAGTACAGGCATTTTTGATGCAAGCCATCAGACATCCCTAAAATGACTGGAATGGTGCTGGTCAGTTCTCCAGTTGGAAATACTTCAAAACTGACATTGAAATTGTATTATGAAATGTGCAGACTTCGAGTTTATTGTCTGTAAGTGCAGCAAACCTGGAACTCAGTGCCTGTGTTTAAACTCTGGTGCTTGCACTGTTGATGCGCTGCTTTACCTTCCACAGATCCCAGATCTGGAACTGTGATCATAACTTCTTTCAGTTTGGGTTAAATTGAGCACCCGTATTTCCTGGCGTGGTTTCAGTGGAAAGATTTCACAAGAAAAAATGTCCTTACAGAATTTCCACCCGTCTTGGGACAAAGTCTTCTCTGCAAAATGGCTTTTATGCTTTCAGTGATGTTCAGTACAGTTCTGAGCACCCTAATGCACATGCCCATTTCGGATAAATAACCCATCAAATGGCTATTGTTTACAGGTTATACGATCTTAAGTTTTGTTAATTTAATGAAAATAATTTAAATTCTGGGAACGATGAAGGAAATGGCCAAAGTTCTCACTGCTCTTCAAACAATTTGTCCTGATTTGATCTTACGTTTTTGTCTCTTTAGTCAAAATGTGCTTTTTTTTCCCCCTGCCTTTTTATCAGAAGTACGAACAAAATCAATATGGCTTACAGAAGGGAGACATACAAATCAGAACTAAAAGAACCTCTAGTTTATTAGGTTTTTAATTAAACATGATGAACACATTTGAAATAACACAAAGGCCTCGGGCTGAGCTGCATCTAATCGAAACAGATTAAGTCACCCGTCCACACTCGGGTAGTTATTAATTCTGTTTACTTATGCATGCTAGCTGAAGGCAGAGTTCACTGTTGCTGTGTTGCAGTTTATTGCACAGGGATGCTCTTGCTGCATGGCATTGCGCTCCTAATTAGCATTCAGATGTTGATTATGAAGAACACTGGTGAGGCTGATTGAACCGCCTCTGAAATTCAGGGCTGTCTCTTCCAAAAATTAAAGAGGATCTGGGTGAAACAGTGCTTTCGCATTGTTTCTTGGACAAATGCCTCCTTTTCTTCTATGCTTGGTCCCATCTTTTCAGCGATGTTAAATTCTCAAAGAGAAATTGCTCAGTGTTCCTTAGGAAGGTTTTTTTTTTCTGACTTGTGCATCTCCACGCAGAACTGTCGATGCCACACCGTGACGTCCTTGATAACTACCTTTTATCATGAAATACGCTGCCCTTTAAATATTTTACATTGCTTTTGATGTAGAGTAGTTGAGGTAAACAACCTAGATTCAAACAACCTCTTAAATTTATGGGCAGGGGTAGTTAATCCTTGCCGGCGATAAACCTTAATTGGCCATGTACATGGATTTACAAGTTCATAAATTTTAAAATACCCACACCTGGCTTCAGCTTAAAGCTCATTTGTCATAAAATACCAGTGGAGATCCTCCTGCCAAAAATGACAAGATACAACAGACCGATTTCTGAACGTGTTTGCAAGGGTTTGTAATCCAGTGTAGCCGGTCAAGGAATTTCGTATGCAAAACACACGCACTTATTTGCTTGGCTTTTTTGCCTGGAATAATCTTCAAATGTCTCTCATTTGCCCTTTTTGGAGGATCTGCTCAGGAAAACGTTGTTTTCATTGCTTCTTCCTTTGAAGCCAGGCTCTTCAGATATGCTGGAAGACAGAGCTGCTTACTGGGGCAAAAATCCCATGAATTTTATTTACTGTTTATATGGCAGCTACAGAAAATGGAAATCATAGCAAAATTGAAACCGAGCTTCTGAAATAGTCGGGGGGGGGAAATCATCGGGGGATATAAAAGGAGGAGGCTGGTGTTGCAGGGTTGTATTTGAGTAACCGAGTGGGCTTAGGAGGTTAAGATACCCATCCGTTACTGCTTAATTTTTTATCCACAAAAAGTCAGTATTACAGCTTCATAGCGGAGTGACATTTCCTACTAAATTAACATTTTCTGGACTTGAGAAGTGAAGCCAGCTGATGCCATTTGCAAGCGTGTTAATCAGGAGCAGTTGAATATTAACTGAGCATTGAAGTAAAAAAAAAAAAACAGCCAACAAACCCAAACACAAATTGCCATGGCCTTTATTTGAAGAAGAATAAGTAAGATTTTAGTTTAACAGAAGTGAGAATGTACATTCTTGTAGCTTATTCCAAGAACTTCAAAGTGTGAAAGAACCATCAGTCCTCACAGTAAAAAGTAACTGATTAAGGATGAAATTATTCTGCTTGGGGAAAAGAAGTTGGTATTTAAAAGCTGTGCTAAATTACAGTTAGCAGTTGACATGTATATGAAATCGTAAGGTCCAGCACGCCTAGAAAATATAAGGTGTAATATGGCTAGAAAAGGAGAATTTCTTTTAAACACAGGTTTCTAGACAAAAGATAACAATCTTTTTGGTTGTGATTAACTTGCATCAGTCTCTGATCCAAGCCCTTGTTTCACGGGATCAATATTGCGCATACAGCACTGAGTTTATTGTCAAGTCCTTTCGGAAAGGAGGCAGTGAATTAAAAATCAATTATACGTGCAGAAAAGTTTGTGTAGGGCAATCAATTTTGTCCTTTTGGTTTGCAGAAAGATTCCATTGTTTAACCAGCTGTGAAAAGGAATGAGTTTTAAAAGCCTCTCCAGCAAATGAGAGCCCCCAAATGGGGCAGGGGGTAGATTAAAATAAATAAATAAGTATATATATATATATTTATTTCGGCATTTCATGTTCAGCAACGGCTGCCTTCGGGGATAAATCTATAAATCCTGTCAGTGACCTTGGCTTCAAAATGGGCGATTTCACCGCTTTCGCTAATCTTGATCCCTCCGCAGCTGCCAGATAAGTTAGGCTTTCCTTAACAATATCATTTTTGGTATTTGCTTTGTTTAACCGCCATATGTTTCTTGATTCATCGTCTTTCTGCCTTCATGTGGAATATTTTTATCTATTAAGCACTTACCATATTGCTGAGCCCCAAAAAAATAATACGACAAATATTTACACTGGCCAGCTGCCACAGCTTAGAGGGCTATTTCTGTGCGGGGACGGGAAGCCGAACTCTAAACTCCACGTTTAACTCCAGCAGAAACGAAATAATTTGTAGGTGCTTTGAGAAGCCGGTGCTTTGTTTTATTTTCTAGCAAAAGGTTCGTCATAGAGAGACAGAGGCGCGCGCACACACACAGTTCACTGTTGCCAAGGGGAAAGAATCTGCTGCTTGAAAGATTAATAAATACGACAGCAGCTGATTGTCGAAACGGTGTTTTTCATCTCGTTTTCAAGGGCATCTTAAAAATGGAGATCACTTGCACTTCCTGGCGTTCTCGATCATCTTTCTGTGTTCATTTCAAAATGAGAACAAGGCACTGGGGGACTTGAGAGATTGCATTCGCTCTCCCATAGGACAAAGTGGTGATTTTATAAATGAAGAGGGCCAAAAAAGCTATCCTTCGTAGTTTCTTAGCAACAGAGCCGGAGTCGGTTTTAATGCTCATGTAGATCTGAGGGTTTCTATGTATAGAAGCAGGAGCTGTGCAGCTCAGCACTACTGCAACTGAAACAAAGACTTTGCCCTGGTCTTGTGCAGGGGAAGAAAATGAACCAAGTGTGGTGATGCCCTGCGTGGTCTCGTCCGTCCTTTCCCTTCTCCCCATCAGCTGAGTCCGGTCAGTGACACAGTGATGGTGCTCAGTGCTCTGACCTTTTATTCAGATTTGATCTGCTAAGAGAGACGGGATCTGGTTTAAATATAGCACCACTCCATGTCCTGTTCGCCTCCAAAGGAAACCGAGTCGTGACACTGCAGCAGTCGGAGCATCTGGAGAGTGCAGGGACCGTCCCAGTCGTGGGACTCTTTGGGGTTTGTGCTTTTGCCATAGCAAGCAGAACCAAGTCAGTGATCTGAAGTGCTCATGTCTTGTGATCGTGCTAAAACTTTTTATTCCCCTGTATCTGGTTTTTTGGGGAATTAGTCGATTTGATTTTAAAAAGACACTGCATGAATGTAAGCTATCTTGCTTACATTCCACTGACATATTTACTCTCCATTTCTTTGTAAGTAACTTAATTTCCAAAGTCTAAAATTTAATTTTTTTAAAGATAATCCATACTTGTTAACAGTATGATTGACTTCTGAAGGACTGATAGTGTTAATAACATAGGTGTCACAGTACTTCCCATTCTGAATTGAATGTAATAAGTGGCCTTAGATGAATTTCTGCCTCATGTTCCTTGCTGTACTTTATCCCAACACATCTAGGACCATATGAGTTTCAATTTTCTAATTTAATAAGAAATGTTGGTTAGCTATCTGTTTTCAGAAGGTTTGGGGTTGTTTTGGAGACTACTACTGCTTCTTAATAAATTAAAATTAGTCCACAGGATCCTTACCTCCTTAATACCGAAAAGTGCAGTTATACCATAGTAATAAATAATGAAGTGCTTTGATATGCTTCCATGTGAAGTGTATGATAGAAATCTCCAGCACCTTTCCAAGTAATTTTGGCTTAGTTTAAGTTGATATAGATAAAAGTATTTAATTTTTGAGTATTTTTATTGGCATTATGCTTCATTAAATACACAGAGCCCAGGAATGGATCGCTTGATATGGCAAATCACTATTTTGTTTTGAAAGAGTTGTTTGCACTCTAACCGTGGGAAATGGCAATTTGCTGTTTCTAACAAGATTTGCTTTAAAAACACACACAAAAACCCCGAAAACAAAGCAAGCACAGCGAGAAGGTACAGTGTTGTCTCCATCATGGCAATATGATATTTGATAGGAGGTTTCCCACCTGGCTTGTGGAGGGGCAGAGTGCCCAAAAATCTCAGAAAGCTTTAGTGTCATGAAATCTGTATGTGGCATGCAGCGCTCTTGCTTGAAGCGTTGAGTTTAGTGTTGGAAAAGGCTCTTTTTTAACAGGTATTTTGATTTTTCTAGTAATTATGGGAAAAAAAAGTCTTTTCCAAGCTTTTAGGATGTCATTGGATTCTCTGAGGCTCTGCCTGACAGATGAGCTCAGATTTATTTACTATGGCCCAGTGGCCATTGCAGCAGAAAATGACAAAATGCTTCTTCGCATTGGTGTGGTGACATAATTCTTATTTAAGAAACTTTGAATGCTGTCACAGTGCGGATGCTCTGTGTGCTTTAGTGCTTAGGACTTTATCTTTCTTGCAGCAGCATGAGCAGCAAAAAAAAAAGGAATGCCAAAACACACCTCATTTGCAAGTTCTGTTTGCATGATAAATTTTATTTTTCTAATCTTCCCTATCAACAGCTCTGATTTTTTTAATCTTTCAGACGACACCAAAATGCATTTTAATGAAGCAAATGATGCAGCGTTGTCTCCTTTTGTGTACAAGCGGGGCGGCCATCTTCAATTAGGCTGAAAAATGATCATTTGTTCTATTGCAGGCTGTAACGGAGCGAGGGGAAAAACTGTGATCCATCACCAGTTGCTCAGCTTTGCTCCTGCAACCACTTGCCATTCTGTCGGTGGCTCCGAACCCTCTCTGGAAGCCGTGATTTAATTCGAGTTTGTGGAGGTGTCACGTGTTTGGTAACAGGCTGCTTCTGTAGTTAGACGCGCAGTGACTAAATATTAATCATTTGCTGCATCCATCCAGGATTCCTAATTAGTTACGAGGGTAGCGGTGCCAGTGAAGCTAATGATTAGACTGCCATTAAGAGAAGTTGACAGCAAATAAGGGCTTGATCCACAGAGATGATCAGTACCTGAGTACTGAAGTCGAAGGTTTCATTTCTGAGCCTGGCTCCGTGTTGCTCCCATAGCAAATGTGAAGGAAACTCAACTGTGAGTGTGGAAATGCCTCCTTAGAAGAACGATGGTTTCCAGTTCCTAGCAGCTGAGTAACTTCATTTTTAAGCTTTCAGAGGTTGAGGTAGTGGACACAGATGAGGCCCAGCCCAGCAGGGCAGGTTGCAGAGCTGCTCCTCTGCTCGCGTGCGCTGAGGTTGGCTCTTCCTTCCTCCTTGTTTAAGCGTTGTGTAAAAGCTGCGTTGATCAGCACTCATCAGGGTGCATTTAAAAGCTACTGCTTAGTGCTCCTCGTCCAACGCTGCTATTGTGTTTTCATGTGCTTTGTGGTTTAGACTCTGTTGTGGTGCAGACCCAAAGTGCACGAAGCTGCTGGGGTTGTGGTTTTGCATCAGCTTTTACCGGCCCCTTGGTATCTCACTTGTTCCCCACGCACTTGTGCGTGACCCACCATGGGTTTTCTTACTCTCTTGTTCATTTCCTTGCTTTCCTCTTCTCCGTCCGTCCGTCCCCCCCCCCACTTCATAGTATCTGTTCAGATCTATATCGCTTTTAGGTTACATGGGGAGATTGATCAGCCAGGGCCTTATGCATTTTGAGGAGCTAATAAATAAGCATCACAGCGTATTGCCCTCCGCTGCGTGGGAATCACTGCAGACCCTCAAATCAAACACTCCATTTGTCACAAATTGGGGAAGGCAAAAGAGGGCGCCTGTGGTTTATTAGGGTGCATATTTCATTTATCTGCTATGAAGGATGTTGTCTGGCCCTGCTTATCTGGGGAGGTAATTCCCAAGTCTCAGCACCACTGCCTCATGCCTTCCTCCCAAATATCTGCCTTTCAAGTGCTCACCTTTGGTACAGTTGCATACCTGGACCTTCATTTTCAAATCTTCCTTATTCCTCTCTTATTTGTGGGTCACTTTTTCACATTTGGCACCCATTCCCCCGCCCCCCAGTAGAGGTTTTTATCCAGAGCCCCTTACACAAAAGAAAGGGGAAGTTACAAATCATCTGATTATTTTTACAACTTTATTTTGTTGTGTTAGTGCCAAGGTCGCCGTATGAGCCCACATCTCCCTTGGTAATTGGGTGGCTGCATTGCAGAAGTCAATCATTCACCTTCCTGAAACCTCAACGTGCTTCTGACAAAAACACGCGGGCTGATTGAGCAGTGGGGGCTCATGACAGGAGCTTGCATGGAACTAAAACCTTGTGTGGTGGGACTTACCGGTTAAAATAATGTCAATAATATAATTGTTAATAGTTATAGATAGCAAGCTTAGCTGACTGCTTATCTACTTTGTTATCAGCAGTCTAAGTGCTGATTTTGGTGCTCGGGGTGCCACTTGTACCCACGCTGGCAGTAGCCAAAGAATTTGAATCTATATTAGAACAGAGGGAGTTTCAGGGCTTGCTCACGTGCTCAAATCTGCTGTCTTCCAGTGCAGACAGTGTTGCATACCTGGACTCCCCTGCGATTTCTCATCTTTCTCTTTTGGCTGGCAGAATTTTCCTATAATAAGAAAACACAGGATAAAAAAAAAACCAACCCTTAAAGGCTTTGGAGGCTGAACTCTCTCAAGAACCGTACAGATTTTGTAACGTTCTGAAGATGTTCATTTCGGTCTCAAGCGCTCAAGGTTTTCTGATACTGAGGTGAAAACAGGCATAACTAAATGTCCATTTCTCTGTAACTAACAGAGTATTAAATCCTTGAAACACACCAGAACACCCTGGTTTTGCTGTAAACAACTTGGCAGGATGAAGAACTCCTGTCACAGGAGGAAGTTTGCGTTCGGCTTGATCCAGAAGAGGCCTCACGCTGCGGATATGTCTCTTAGCCTGGAATTTATTGGGTCATCACTGGGATTTTCTGGATTTGCACACACGGGTATCCTTTCACTGCACTGCAGACTTAAATGGAGAGGAATTCGGGGAGTTTGCAGAGGTTTCCTTCTGTCACTTTAGTAATGGTCACAAACTGGAGTGCGTGTCTTGGTGCTTGAACCAAACCTGGGCATTGCCACCCTGCCCAGCTCTGCTCTTTAATGGTTTGCTTGGCAGAGGCACCTACAGAAACGCTTGCACCTCTATATTTATAATTTCCTAGGGGATTCTTGTCACTCTTTTGTTTCCCTCTTCTTGGGTTTGTTCACTGCTGTAAAGTATGGGAGCTCTTGGAGTGGTTTTATTTGTTTCCTTCTGTTATCTGCATAAAGTCAGTGTTTGAAGGCAGAAATGCAGTCCCCAGAATAACAGACAGCAGTGGTTGAAATCCCAACGGAACGGTATTTCTGCAATAGGGAACTTGAGCTAGAAATGCTGTGTTGAAGTCTTGGAAGGATCAGACAGTGATTTTCAAGTAGTCGACAGCTTTTTTTGTGCTCGGTGTTACAAATTGACTGAAAGGACAAAAAAATGTCGCAGCGAAAGAACAACTTCAGGCTTGTGCGATAGCGTTAAACTTGAGTCAGCGGACGTGCATTTTTCAAACCCTGTGTGATCTGTGTCACAAAGAAAAACGTGTGAGGAAAAAGATGGAGAAAACGGAAATGTTCTGATCTTTAAGCAAAGAGCTGAAGGGGAAGCTTTTATTTGTGCTAACCCTGGTGTTAGTCATTAGCTCTGTGGTCTGATCCTGCTGTGTATCTGTGCTCGCCCGCCCGTGTTATTGCCTGCACCGGGCATTTTCGTATTGATGATTTAATGGAGATGTGCTTTGTGTTCGCGGGCAGAGCGGTGCTCCCTGTGGCATTGTAAGTTGAGTAAAAACCCCGTTGTTAAGGAAAGCGGTGAGAGGAGAATGAAATTCAGAGGGAAGCTAATATATGGTATTTTCCTCTTGGCTTGTTTCTGCCCAGTAAAGGTGAGGAAACATAAGGGACATCTCCAGCCCTGTGGAAGATGATCTACATCTGATGTTCGGCTTTATTCAAGGAAATATTCCTAACTTTAAAATGCTCTTGGTACAAGTGTGTGAGATTGAGTATGAGAGGAAGAGAAAGGTTAATATTCCAAATTGATGCATGAGCACCATCCCTTCGGAGGCAAGGTGGGATAGTGGGACACTTTATATGGGCTGCTTCTCCATTTTGGCTCATAGTGTTTACACGTTTTTTTATCTGTGCCTTTGGATGCTCAACTTTGACTAGTTGGTCCTGTTGAAAAAGGAAAAAAACCCAACCCAGCAATTGGAGCTATGAATTATGGTTTTAGTGCATTTATACCAAGTTTGGGTGAGCATGAGTTTGAGAAATGACAAGCAAATAGCTTTTTATTTAAATTCAGCTTGAAGTTTGCGGGTTAAGAGCTGAATTTCTCCTCTTTCC
>NW_010190322.1:58784-62389 GCF_000695765.1 Mesitornis unicolor
CCTGTCTTAAAGGGAATTACTTTGCGAGGTCACGTGGGAAAGGGAGTCTGTCCTTGAAAAGGAACATATTGTCCAACTTTTTCTTCTCCTTGCTCTTTCGATGTATAAGAAGGCTTTTTGTATATTAGCATTTTAACAGCAGTTTAAAGTAACAACCAGAAATGAATCTCTTTGTGTAGAGAAAAAGGCAATCTGAAATGTAATCAAAAGCTTTCTGTTGTCTCTTGGCAACAGCGTTGTTTTGCTTCTCTGGGTCACAAATGTGCCAGACCTTTGTTCTCTTTAACTCTTCAAATGCATCTTTTAAAAAATCATTGATGGAAAACCACTCTCAAATCGGTTTAGCTTTGTTTGCAGCACCGAGAAACTTGATTCCGGGAGACAACAATCTCTGGATAATGTTATATGAATAGAAAGCTCTTTTTTTTGTCAATGAAGGCAGTCTCCAGTTTGGTGGTTTAAGTTGTGCCCGCAGGAGGGGATAATCCTAAACTGACTGCGTGAAACCTGGTTTCTGGACATGTGCAATGTGATTGTTTTATGAAGATCATGAAAAAACAAGTGTGAGCAACTGGAGCATTGCATGGATCTGGATCTGCCTGTCCTGCCCGCATAGGGGGACCCTTGTGTCTGTCGTGGGCATTGACATACAAATGTGGGCAAGTTGGCCAACGCAGTTTCTCGCTGGTGGAAATGATCAGGTTTAGTAGAATGAGGAAATGCTTGTCTGTGTGTTAAATACAACACCGTGCCTTTCTGCTGCTCTTCAGAGGGGAGGGCTGTGCAGTCCTGAGCTGTGCGTCTCCAGCCTTCTGCAGGTTCAGGACTTGTTGCTCTCCGTGGGAGATCTCCCTGCAGCTCGACCCCCTTTTGCAGGGCCACTGGGGCGTGAGTTCTCCAGACTGGCTTTGGAAAAATGCCCGCCTCCTCTTCCCATCCTTATTTATTAGAGGAAAGCAAATTGCAAACTGAGCAGTCCTCAAACAGGAGCGCTCATCGCTCCCTGCCCGTTCATCTTTCCATTGAAGTGTGGGACCAGGCAACTGCGGTAGCGTTAGGATGGGTAATAACGCTTATAATGATCCACAAATTGTTTTTCCAAAGGGTCAAGGTTGTTTATCAAATACCCCTGCTAGAGCTCAGAAAAAGTCCCGTCAGGTTTTCTTTTTTCCTCCTGCTGCTGCTTTAATATCCAGCCCTTTTTTGATCTGCGCATCAGCTTCTGATGTGCCACCGCAGGCTGCTCCGAGATCAGGTTTCTTGGCGTGCTGTTGACTTTATCTCGTTTACCGGATCACATTTCTGCTGCGGTAGTGTTAGGATGGGTAATAACGCTTGTAATGATCCAAATTGTTTTTCCAAAGGGTCAAGGTTGTTTATCAAATACCCCTGCTAGAGCTCAGAAAAAGTCCCGTCAGGTTTTCTTTTTTCCTCCTGCTGCTGCTTTAATATCCAGCCCTTTTTTGATCTGCGCATCAGCTTCTGATGTGCCACCGCAGGCTGCTCCGAGATCAGGTTTCTTGGCGTGCTGTTGACTTTATCTCGTTTACCGGATCACATTTCTGGTGCCGTACGCCGTGTGATCGCAGCCTCCCCACAGCTTTCTGACAATTAGTAATTGAGCAGGAAGCGTGTGTTCATTACAATAGCCTTTTGATTTGGGTTTTTACAATCGCGCGGTGTTTCGCGCGGCGCGGAGGCGGGGGAGGCGCTGCTCCCCAACACGGTTTTTGACAGAGAGGAGCCTGTTGTTGCAGCCACTTGGCTATTTGTCAGCGGCTCGCAGACATCCCTCTTGCGCAGGTTGCTTGGCAACCCGGGCCGGAGCCATCGCACCGGGGCCACTGCATTTCCAAAAGCAGGTTGGGAGATGATTTATCGGCGGGGCTGCGAGCGCGGTGAACCCAAGAGGCAGGACTGGACCTTTTAACAGGAACCGACGTGAAATGTGAAGGCGAGAGAGACCAAATGGCGTGGAGCGTTATCTGGGGATGTGCAGTGCAAGCACCCATAGCCAATAATCAGAGGGCACAATTAGAGCAAAAATAAAGGCATAATTAGACACAATTGATTTTTATTTCTTTGCTGTTATGTTTTCTGTCATGCAGGAACAGGCACAATGCAGAAAGTGAAGCAAAGCTGCTTTGGGTGAACCTGCAGTCTCCCTTTATAAAAATAGCTCTGTTGAAATACCGATGGGAAAATAAAGCTGGGGTTAGCACACAAGGTTAGCAGCACCCTGACAGCTCCAAGCCTGGGGTGAAGGAAGAGCTGAGTTCTCCCCCAGCTCTGGAAATGTCTGAGAGCCGTTGTGTCACCTTCGATATCATGTTGCTTTTCCTACAGACTTTTGCATTGATCTCTGGCATTAAAAAGAGAAGGGAAAGAGGAGTTTCACAAACTGGCGTTTAGGCGGTAGTTCATGCTGTGGTCAGATGTAGAACTCTTATTCTCCCCTTAAAACATCACCTTCCATAAACTAAACTGAAGGAAATTGGAACAACCTTTAGGTAAGCACCCCAGTTTCTTCTGCTACCTTGTGCATCCTTTTTGTAGACCAGCTTTGAGGATTGGTGGTACGTGGAAAGCCCGTTGACAACAGCATTTTTACGTACCTCTAAGAAGGCAGGGAAAAAAGGATGATAAATCCCCTTTGACCTCTTGAATGGCAGTATAAATACGTTATTGAAAATTCTAAATAAATGTGTTTGTAACCAGTAATCCCCCTCTGCATGCAATCTCATTTAGCCAACTGTGTATGCAAATGTGCTATTAATGTGTTTGCATCCAGTATAAATATACAAATCTAATCTGTTTATATATGTAATTTACACACAGCTGTGCTCACGCTCACTTAATACCAATATTTTCAGCAAGCGAGAGGTATCATGGGAGATGTATTGTTCAAAACAAAAGGCAGCAGTGCAGCGCCATGGAAGGGGGATCATTATCGCTTCAGGATCTTTTGGCATTCCCTCGAGGGAGGCTGCTTAATGACTTGCTGTGGATATGGCTGTGGGTACAGGGAACACAGGCTGGGGGGTGGTGTGTGCCTCTCTGCATCCACACAGTGCTGTGGTGTTGAATCCTTTACACTTTGAGGTGGGGGTTAATTTTTCAGTATAAGATCTCTTTTATCACATGTGGGTGACCAGCAGTGCACTCTGAAGAGGGGCTTTGCATATCCAATGAGAGCATTAATGCCTTTTAATATAGACTGGTGTCTAAGGAATACTATAAAAGTATTTTTGGTTTTCCTTAGTGTCTTTGAGTAATAACACTTGGTGAAAAAGAATTTTATTTACAAAATAGCACAAAGGTTAGAGGACAATTTTGTCTTTACACAATAGAATTAGCTCATTAAAATAAGTTGACAAGGAAAATAAACATACTAGTATCTATTAAAAGAAAGCTGAATTTGGTTTTAGTATGTATTTTGAACTAAGGTCACAATCTGCCGAATGAAGAAGCGAATTGAGTAAGTATAGTTTGGAGGTA
The DNA here is from genome assembly GCF_000695765.1 of Mesitornis unicolor. Taxonomy (NCBI): domain Eukaryota; kingdom Metazoa; phylum Chordata; class Aves; order Mesitornithiformes; family Mesitornithidae; genus Mesitornis; species Mesitornis unicolor. Next base: position 62,283 of record NW_010190322.1, read on the forward strand.
AGGGATGCTTTCAACCAAAAAACAGTATCTGTACACACAACCACATACGTATATAGATAAGTGTGTGTGCGTGTGTAGATAGAGGTAGATAGAGAGATAGAGGTAGA
>NW_010190323.1:0-25385 GCF_000695765.1 Mesitornis unicolor
ATTTATATATATTATCTATCTATCTATCTATCTAAAGGCCTTTACCAGATGAGTTGTGACAGTGAAAAATTCTCCCTGGGTCCAAGCAAAATTCTTCCATGATTATTAAAAGTTTCCTATGCATTTCTATCTAAACCACATTGGGAATTGCATCTTGACTAAATGTGTTTTGGAAAGTTTTAATAAGTCAACAAGTTAGCTCTGTGTACCAGTAAGTACTTTGTTTAATTTACATCTGTGAGAAAATTTTCCCATTAAGACTGCAGCAAAGCCTGTGCTGGTGTATGGTGTGTAATTTCAAGACAAGACTTTTACACCTTATTAGCACTGCAGTAAGGGAAAAGTACTTTAAAGAGCATTAAGGAAAAAAAAAAGTCATTAAAAACATATTTGTCAGCTTCCAGAAATGCTAATGAATAGAAACTTAATGACATATTAACAGCTTGAGATCCTCGCCTTTTCCAGGGAAAACTTTAGCCTCCATACTTCTTTCATCTTGGTATGGAAATGCACACTAATGAAGGCTTTTTGGAGGACAGGAGCTGTTTGCAGGGTTTAAGATGTGGCAAAAAAAGGCCTTAGGTGGGTAGCTGCTCCTTTATTTCATTTAACATATAAATAAAAGCCATTAAAGCAACACAAAGACTCTGTACATTACCAGAAAATGGAGGTTTTGTACCTAAATGTCGGTTTTTGGTGGTGGTGGGAGCGTGGTGACACATCCCACAGGGAGGAATAACCCCGAGGAGGCATCTGTTGTTCTCCTCGCTGCAAACATTTCTAAGGCTGAGGAGCAATTCTGGGGGGAGGGAGCTTGTTTTTGCTTTTCATTACCCTAATCTCACCCGAGTTTAATAGCGAAAACACGATAAACCTCATGTTCTTTTCATTGAAGAAGTCGGTATCTATTCTTTTCTAGCTCAGCGCCTGCTATCTGTTGGCATTATTAAAGAGTTTATCATTTTGACTCCTCGTGCAAATCACAAAGGGGCTGAAAGGATTTGATCTGCAGCCGAAGGACTTACGAGGTGAATCCGGTGGCCCCGTGCACTGTAATTGGCACCCAAATATGCGTTAGATGGTGCTGCAGATTGGGCAAGCAAATTACTTCTTGACCGTGGTTGCTTCCCTTCTGTGCATTATTTCATAGATTTAGATCTATCCTTTATTCTTGTCAGAATACTAATGGAAGGATTTAAAAGTGCAATTTTTAAGCTCTTTACTTCTAACAGTATTAATGAAGTAAAATGAATCAAAACCGCAGTGGACATAAATTTATGAGGTGCTTTTGTTTGTCTCAATATAAAAGCAGTATCTGTGCGTAACTCAGCCTGAGAACTGCATCTGGTTCACTTCAAGTTCCCCATTTGTACCAAAAGAAGAGCAAGGGTTGGCTGCCAAAAACTTACACAAATAGGCAATCTGAAATGAGCCGACTTTCTCAAGCGAGAGAGCTTCCCACTGCACTGATACAGCCTATAAATGTATGTATAGTGCCTTTTTCTCATGCTAGCTTCATAACCTCTGATGAAAACTTAGTGGTTATTGGCAAATGGGCCCTTTTAATGAGAAACGTGAAGAATACACCTAGTCTGCATAGATGGTGAAAATGTAATGTTTAAAATATCGCATACAGGTAACCTGTGTGTTATGTGTGAGCACAGCATTGCCAGCTCCACATCTTCAAACACTGCAATGCTTCAAACAGCGTCTGTCTCCCACCTCTCTGAGAGCTTCTTCAAATTGTCTTTGAATTGTGTTTAAAATACGCACTTTGATTCTCACTGTGGTGTTTTTGCTCTGTGCTCAGCCACATTTAAGATGTAGCTTTCCAAAACCGGAGTGGAGCTGCTCAAACCATTATGTGTTTCCAAAAGATGGGCTTGGAGAAAATAAAGTGCTATTTAGGGGTGAAATAAAGTCACAGTTGCTGTCAGCTACAATCAGAACAGAAATATTGCAAATGGTGGTTAAAGAGGAAGAGGAGGAGCCTCCTGGCCACCTTGGCTGCTCTCGCTGTTGCTCGCTCTGCTGTGCCACCAGTAAATCAGGAGTAATGCCAGTGAAATGAGGCCACTGAGTCCCACAAAAACACCAAGCACTTTGCAAGGGGAAAAATCAAACTGCTATAATAAGTGATTCACTTCTTGCCCTCTGGTTCTCTCTCTCTATGTTGCTTTGTTGTGTTTTATGAGCTGCTTTTCAGTTGCCTTCTTGGCCGAAGCGATGCTCTTGCAGAATTGCAAGGGCAATTTCTGTGGCTGAGGTTTTATAGAGATCCATGGTGGCAGCTCAGCATGACCTCATTACGAGCCAACTGCATGTCCAGCATCTCCAAAATGTCCAGAGTCCTCCCCAAAACACAAGTCATTTCTGGTCTTTGCTGCTCAATGGCTGCCCTTTCTTTTCCCCATTACTGGACTGAACCAAACAGATGCTTTAGCTCATGGTATAAGTAAGTGCCTGAAGATTTTCCTAGCTCAGGTTTTACTCACAGAGGAATTTGGAGTTAATGGACCCGTATGCAATGCTGTTGCTAAGAAACCCTGGCTCGCCTCTGTAATGTCCTTTTGCAGTTTGGCGAGTGCCTCCGGGATGGAAATGCTCCTATTTCTCCCTCCAGCTTGTCCGGAGGAGGGTGCGCTTCCCTCGCGGCTGATCCAGCTCAGCCCCACAGCGCCCATGACAAAATGAAATGGGAAGCCAATGCTCCCTATTTCCCAACCACGTTACCTCTTGGCTTCTCAAGCCATGCAACCCCTGCCTGCCCCTTACACGTGTCTGCAGCCGAGGGTGTATTTACCACAAGGGATTTATTTGGTTTCAGCTTTTCACGGCAGTGAGCTCATTGCCAGTCGTGCACGTCTTGTAGCTAGGAGATGTCGTAACCCGGCTGGAGACAGAAGGACAATTTAAAAGCAGAACCCATCCGTTTTACACTGGTAATATGCAGCTTTCTGGTTGCCATGGCAAACCTGGAAAGAGGAGCAGAGTGTGCTGTTTGGGTGAAGGGAGGGAGAAAATAGGTTTGGGGTCTTTTTCTTTTTAATGGGATGCAGAAATCCACAGGAATGAGACCAGAGGTCTCTCCTGTGGGAGTTTCCTTGAGCACCACCATCCATTGGTCTGAGGTTTGTAGGGGAGAGCCCAGGAAACCCGCACTGAGGCGCTTCACGAGGCTTCATTTGAAGGGATGGGTTTTGTCCCAGTCACTGCTCTGGCTGTGGTGTTTGACACTGGGCAACCAACACAGTCCCCTGGGCTCTTTCTGTCCGTGATTTCTGATGCGTGGGTAGAAGGGAAACACTGGAAGCTGGAGAAGTGGAGGAAGCTTTTCTGTGAGCCTGGAATCATGGCAAGATGTCAAGAAGAAGAAACGTAGAGGGAATATGCACAGTTGTACATTATACTGGCATAGATAAGGATGAAGTCCACCGAAGATCCCAAAGTTACTCTGGTGAGAGTAGAGGTGGCCTCTATGCAGCTGGGGAGGTTGTTTCTTGTTTGCACAAGTCCAAGAACATAGTATTTCCTATTGCTGTTGAACTTCAGCAAGTTTGATGCTGATCTTACCCTGACCTGCTAAGAAATAGAGTAAATAAACCTCTTGCACTGTCTTAGTGGTCATAGCTCACCCTCTGTGCCTTTGAAGAAACCCAAATATGACACCAGAATTAGTTTGTGGATCTGTATTATAATTTTCCTCTCTTTCTGTCTTTTTGGTCATAATTAGCAGGGACACTTTCTGTCAATCAAGTGTCAAGATGAAATGCTTCCCCTTTATCCATCAAAACGCTTGTGCAGAAGAGAATGGTGGCTCCCTGAGGCAGCTGCCAGGGGAGAACACGGCGTGATGGGCTGGGTTATTAACAGGGAGAATTAACTTTTAATGCTAATGTTGTTGTTTAAGCATGTTTGGGAGCTTTAAGAAGATGAAGGGCTCTCAGAAATTCTTAAGTCATTCTTATTGCCAGCTGAAAGAGATTCTCAGTCAGGGAGAGACGGAGTTATTGCTGCTTGGTATCCAAAAAATGAGGCTGTAGGATGTGTCCATCAGCTGCAGGGGTTTTGCAGGGTTGGTGGGTATCGGGGCATGGTGGAGTAAGGTTCAGATAATGCTGCCCACTGAGGATCTCGGGTGGGTTTTGCAGGTGATGTCCAATTTGGGTAGGATGTGTCTGCACTGGTTGCATTTGCAGCTCGGGCAGCCAGTAAATGTGATTCCAGCCTTCTCATTTTGAGGCATCTCCCACCTATCAAGGGAGCTCCATCCTCAAAAGCGAGTTAGACGCAAAATGCCACAGTTACTCTTAAAACTCGGGAGCCAAAGAACCGTGGGAGTGTTTGAAAATGAAATGAGTCTCTGAGTCACTTTGGGAAGGTTTTGAACATTTTAATCAAAAGCTTTTTTATTTACCTAATATTCAGTGTTACGGCAGAGAGGAAGGCGTTTTTATTTCTCTCCTGCCCTGCTGCTGTTGTGGTTTTACCTGCTTCGTGCACCGCTGGGGCATTGCAATGATCTCACCTCTCCAAGTGCCTGGCTGCAGGCCGAGCCCCTCAAACCTGGCACAGGAACATTACTAATGGAAAATCCCAGCTTTTCTGAGCATTTCTTGGAAAATGCAGCTCCCCAGTTCCATACTGGTGACGGTTCCTCCTCTTGTTCATCATTAAAGTTTAATTTCAGTGCCTTGTCGAACAATCTTGCCGCAAAGGCTACAGATGAAAGTGAGGAAATGAGGTTAAAACAATATATGTTATCCCGGTCTACAGGGATGGTTGGTTTTTTCCTGCTTTCTGGTTGCTGAAATAAATGCCACCAGTGAATGTTTACAAATGCAGACTGAGTAATTTAGACATAAAATGTGAGGTCGGCCGTGAAGTCAAGGTTCAGAGCTAAATCACAAAAGCTAGGAAAGTCAAATCAAAGGCAGCATTGTCTTCTGCAGCGAGGGAAATTTAGAAACAAATATTTTCCCACTGCTCATCAACAAGAAAAGTGTGCTTAAACTGTTCCATGAGGCCTTACCACGTGAATAGAGTTTTGAGGTGCTCCCTCTCTACTGAAAATCCCATTGATTGCAATGGAGGTGAACCCACCTTAGCAGGAGCATCTAGAAAAGTTAAGACATAAAAAATAATTATTCCAACTGAGACAAACATTTGGATACTATGTAATTAGTGCTGAATGCTCTGCTTGTTCTTTTATGCTGGAAATGTCATCATTTTGACAAATGATCGTGCTCAGGTAGAACAAAACCAACATTACTGACAAGAAACTGAAAATGTCCATGAAATTCTGCTAAAATGCCATCCTGCACACAAGAGGAGGATGTGCCATTACAAAACGTGTGTGTTTTCTAAATGAAACCTCACAATTGATGTGCCTTTCAAAATTAGGGTTTTTTTCAGTGAAAGAAACATTTCTGTAGAAAGAAAAAACCCAACAAAGCCACAAAGAGTTTGTCACGTTTCCTGCCATCCTTTTTTACCTCTGACTGTGTCAGGTGCTATTCCAAAATTTCTTGTTAGGTAAGATGAGAAAAGGCACAGCAATTTGCCCATGATCTGGGCAGCTGCTCTGGAGCATCCCTTGTTCCCCCTGAAGTGCACGGGAGCTTTAGGTATGTTTATTTCGGCAGTGAAGCACAAGCCTCTCGTGAACCTAAAGTCTTGTGCTATTTTACTTCTTGCGAAGGAACGTAGAAAGAATAATTTCCTTCACTGCAGCTTGTATTTCCCGTTTATCCTGAAGACAACTAAATCCCATTTTCTGGAAATCTAAACCAAAAATCGCTTTTTCTGCCTGCTTGGGAAAAGGCCGATGCAGTGTTATATATACTTACTCTTACTTATAGGGAAAGTTCAGTTTGAAGCTGTGGATACAGACAGAGTTGATCACAGGATCATGTTCTTCACAAAGAATATTCTCTTGCTGCGTTTTACAGACATAGTTAACAGAAATAACAAGTTAAAATAAAGCTGATTTTCCAGACCAGTATTTAAGGAGGAGTTTATTCGGTTCTGTGCCCATAAAAATAAATGATATGCTGAAGAAGTGTCTTGAATGTGAAGCTTTTGCTCCAAAAATGTAATTGTGTCAGGGTTATTAAATGCTGAATATAGTCTCATTTTGACTTCAATTGCATGAATATATTTCTAGACACCTAATTTTAATCCACATAAATAGGGTTGGTGCTATTAGATGTAATGGCTTACCAGGTATAAGTCAGAATTGGGCAGTAATTGACACAGTAATGCCAAAATTGCATAAATTACAAATAAGCCAAAATATCCATGGCATTGGGCATCCACAGATGACATTCCCCCATGGGTTGAATAGTTTAAATGACTAAAGCGCCTGGACGCGTTCCTGTGTGACCTGGTCTGGGTGATCCTGCTCTGGCAGGGGGTGGGACTGGATGATCTTTTGAGGGCCCTTCCAACTCCTAATATTCTGTGATTCTGTGAAAAGAAAGGTCTGGATTTCTCAGTCTGCAAAATGAGGTAATACTCCTTGTGCACCGTGGATTCTGGGTCTCGGATGAGAAGGAAACGCCGCAGTAAAACAATCAATGGGCAGGCACTGGTGGCGTGCGGCTCCGCTGGTGGAATCAGTGCAGTCAGAGCATCTGGTGTGGTCCTCAGTGTCACCTTTATCTGCCACGGGAGCCACATCCCCCTCCAGGCTCCCCGAGACAGCTGCTTTTGTGCGAGCGCTTGATAAAACTTGACCCTCTGATCCGCTGTACTCAGCGGAGGTTTATCAACCTGTGCATTTTCAGTGTTTGAATTTCAGCTTTTTAATGCTCTGCCAATATGAGGGGTTTTTTAAAGATAGAATTGCTAAGCCCAGCGTTTTGTTAGTGGCACATCTTAGAGTTTGAAGCAGCAGAGCTGCTCAAGAAGGAAGCTCCTAAGGAAATTTAAATTCCTGGTTAGGAGAAATGCAATCTTAAGGGTGAAACAAAGATCTCAAGGGCTGATGTGAACAAACCCAATAATGCTTTATTTTTGTGGCTGCTGTCAATAGCATGAACAGGCAGGTATGGGTATGGTATCTACTACAGGATGGTTTGGACTTCCTAAGTGTCACTAGTACACAACCACCATCCCAGCACGATCAAACCCTCTTTTCCCATACCCAAAAACTCTGTATCTTCTGCCAAGAGACATTTTCTGCTGTGCCTCAGCAGTTCTGGGCTACTGCACCAACTCTGGCAGCATGTTGCCTATTCATCAGTGTGTCCCTGCAGATGGACACAAATCAGGGCAAGGTCAATTTTTGAAAGGCCTCAGAATTCTGCTTCTGGCCTTTATTTCTCCAGGGGGAATCTGGACATCTGCCCTGCAGCATGGGGCTGAAACTCCCATCCTTTTTCTGCTGTCTGCTAAAATAGATGTTTTTTGATGAGGAGGGAAGGCCATGAGTAGTTACAAAACTTGCTTCCGTGTTGCTGGCTTCAAAATGTATCCATGCTTTTAAGGACAGTTTAAAAATTGACATTTTAATTGAAATAGTTAAGAATCCAACTTGGAAAGAAGCTCCTACAGCATTAAAAGGTGTCAATGAGAAGCTTTGATTATTCAAGAGCTGTCACCACTCCACAGAGCCCCATTCCTTGATGCCATCTTTCATTTCCATAAAGGCCAGATTAGTAAGGAGAAACTAATAAACTGAAAAAATGACCAGCTTCATTTCTGAGCGTGTTTTCCTCAGGAACTCTAGGGCGTTTATTGGTCTAATGGCTTTCTTCTGCATCTGGGAAGCTCTGAATGCAGGTCTTTGCTGGTTACACACAAAACATTTACAGCCCAAAGAGGCCAGCTCGTTAGTAATTACTGTAATGAGTTCTTCACAGTGTTTCTCTGAAAGGTGATTGAGCCCCTAATGCAGACACCAGATTTTTTTTTCCTTCAGTTAATGGTGTGGTAAATTATTCCTGCGAGGGAGCTCATTGAATGCCTCCTTTGAAACAAGTTAAAGACCACAAAGGAAAGAAAAAGCTGTGGGTCTCTTCTTACCGGGAATAGAAGAAAATATTTATGCAGTGTTTCAGACCTCGGCCTTCCCAGTATTTCTCCAGGTAGGTTCAAGTCCAAGGTTGTGTTGTGTAAATAACGACCAGTATGACCGAACGGATGGGGCAGATCCCGATGGGCTTTGCAGCTCTGCAGATCAGCTTCTTGTCCTGTTGGAGTGAGAGGTGTTAAACTGGTGCCATACTGGTACAGGAGGGGAGGGCAATGATTTTCACGAGCTTGGCTTTTACAACGGGAGACTTCTTCTATTGCTAAGTGAATAAATTAATTGATGTGTCCAAATACAATTAGCAAATGCTACAGTGGGAAAGGCTTCCTAATCAGAATCATTAATCAGGCAAAAATGAACTCTTGCGTGTCCTTTTTTGGACCCAGCAGAAGACCCATCGGCTGACCTCAGTAATAGAAATAAGGATGGGCATTACTTATAATTTACCTCTATAAAGATCTTCTTTTAATCCACTGTATGTGCCTTTATGCCATAACCCTGAACTGCCTTGAATTTCCGAGCTGCAGAGCTGGCTGTATATTGGTCCCAAAGTCAGGATTTGGAGCTTTGACAAGAAAACTTAATTTAATATTAATTTCTCCCAAAACCTGTGCAGAGAGAAGCAGGCATTGCCAGGGACATGAAGGAGTATTTGAGAAGTGGCTGTGATTTAGAGGATGGAGAAAACACGCTGCTGATTTAAGTAATAGTCTCTCCATGCCCTTAAAGCCCCAAATCTGGGGGGTGACCAGACATCAGAAAGGGGACACCTTGTCCTCAGTGGTCTCTGGGTGTCTCTGGTACCACCTGACTCAGTGCCGAGAGCATCTCCATAAGGGTTGTGGGCAGATGGGTGGGGAAATGAAACCTCGGAGCAGCAACAACCTGGATTTTCCTCTCACTGCTTTGGTGAAAACTGAGTGCATTTGGAGAGCATCCTCATTTCCAATGGGGTCGTTATTCTCGGGACTGAAGGCGCACAGAAGGTTGGTGTTTGATTATTACCGGAGCATCTCCCGTATGAGGGCAGGCTGAGAGCTGGGGCTGTTCAGCCTGGAGAAGAGGAGACTGAGGGGATGTTCTCATTAATGCTTAGAAATATCTAAAGGCTGGGGGTCAGGATGGGACCAGACCCTTCTCGGGACAAGAGGCAATGGTCACAAACTGGAACACAGGAGGTTCAACCTAAACATGAGGGAAAACTTTACTGTGAGGGTACCAGAGCCCTGGACCAGGCTGCCCAGAGAGGTTGTGGAGTCTCCTTCTCTGAGACATTCAAACACTGGACATGTTCCTGGGTGATCTCCGGGTGACCCTGCTCCAGCAGGGGTTGGACTGGGTGATCTCCAGAGGGCCCTTACAACACCACCACTCTGTGATTATAAAAACAATTAAGAAATGCAGTCATTTGGCTGAGTGACTCAGTTTTACCTGCTCTTCAGAAGGAGATATCAGCTGCGACTTCTGATGTGGGAGATGCTGAATGGCCTCTGGGTGCTTGGGGAGCCCCACATGTTACAGAAAGCTGTGGCTGACTCTGGGGTGGTAGCACAGATAAAACGAGGTGAGCTTGTAAAGCACAGGCCTGATGTGCTTGAAATAGGTTTTTTTTTACTCCGCTCTGTAAAAACAACACCCGTAGATGTTATTTGAGAAGCTGTTTGGTAATATTAAGCGATAATGAATTGCACAGTTTGCCCACACACACCATTGCGTCTCGCTGGATAGTCAGAGGGGCTCATTAGCAGGCAAGGCTTCCCTGGCAGCCCGCAGCTCTGAACACTGCTCTTCGCTCGGCTGGGATGGATTTTCAAAGGATCTGTGCACACAGTGGGGCTTTTTTGGCTTTTTTCTCCACGGGAGCAAATCTCCAGTGGCAGTGGCAAGTGCTGAGTGCTTGCAGAGATGTCCGACTTCGACGTCTTCTCTGATTTATGCAGCAGAATCAGCTGAAGAGCCCAGGAATCCCCATACCACATCCCTTGGTAAAACCACGATAGCGCCCGTCCTCTTTCATTTAGTCACTCCTGCAAGCGAGACTTAATTTTAGACTCTGCTGGTTTTTGTCAGTGGATCTCAGGATATATTATCTATGGTTTATTTTATTTTGGACTCATCTGGGCAGTAGCTGGAGTGTATAAAATGGGGTCTCCTGGAACAACTTTATTGCTTCAGCCTCTTCCTTGCACTAGTCTTCAACACGAGAGTATTTTTTCCCCTCATCCCTGACAGAAAGCAATTTCCTTTCATCCCTGCGTGTCCTTCAGGCTCTGGTGATTCACACTCCGAAGCGCCCTGCAAAAAAACCCGACTTTGTTGACCCGTTCTTGCTTCTGGGGGTGGCAAATGGTCCTCACCTGAAAAATACTCCACATAGCACATCAGCTCTGATAACGGTGGTTAAAAACACGGCTACCGAAATAGAGCATTTTCTCCTTTCTTGTAGGTGATGTCAAAGCACTCAGGAAGATGGTGATGGCTTGTTCACCTCTCAAAATTGTTCCTCGTGGAGAGGAAATGGTGAAATTGGATTTTTTTTATTCTTTTTTTTAGGGGATCAAGAAGTATCTTTTAAACTGAGCTAAATACACTTGTGTTTATATCTGAAGTCCATATTTTTTTTAAAAATACATGTATCTGCCGTGTTTCAGTAAGGTTCAGTGCTGTGCTGCTCAGAAATGTTTAAAGCTCAATGCTGGGAGGGATGATGGAGGGTTTGCCTCATTATGTTTCTTGCTTAGATTTTTAGCGGGCACAAGGAAGAAAGCTCCTCTTGATTTACAAGAGAAATATCAAATATTTTCTGCTTATGAGAAGGGCCCTTGGGAAGTTGTGTTGCAGACGGACACAGGGTATCCAGAAAGCCAGTGTTTGATTTTTAAGGCTTGCTTTGTTTCTGCTTTATGAGGCTGGAGGTTTGTAAATGCGTATTTTACTTTCATGAGGAAGATTCAGATGATTTTATTTTCAAATACAGTTCCCATTGTCTGCATGGAAAAAGATTTGTTTTGCTAAGCAGAGTTTAAACAGCACTGAGGCAGATGCTTATACAAAACAGCACAGGCCAAATACTGATAGGCTTTTTCCACATTCTTACTGAAAATACTTCTGACTTCTCTGGGGTCTCTCTAAACCCAGAGAATGACAAATGAGGGAAGCATTTACTCCCCAGAGCTTCGTGTGCTCTATTGCTCAAACAACACAGAACTTCCCAAAGGGTAAGAGAAGAAATACCAGAGAATATAGGGCTGTTGCTTCAGATGAAGCTAGAATAACTTGGGATAATATGATTTTGTTTGGCTTGAATTACTTTAAAATCATAAAGCCTGAGAAAACTCCTCCACAGACCAGTTTCTGGTCACAGTTGGTGTAAAACTGGAAGGAAGCCATTAGCTCGAGGAGAACTCTGGGATACTTCGCATTACTGAAAGCAGATGTGGGCTTATGGCTCAAGCCAAAATTTTGGAGTATAAAGTAAAATGATCTGTCCTCAGTTCTTCCCTGGAGAAAGAGTGGGATGAGTCGATACTCCTGTCTTAGTGCTGGGAAGGTGGCTTTCAGGGCTGATGTGTCTGAGAGAGATGCTCCTGCAGCCCAGGAGTGATCCAAAAATCAAACCTGTGTGCAGCTGCACACCTCTGTGGTTCTGTGTGGAAAACCTACGGCTTCCGGAGGCCTTTGAGTGTTGCTTGGTGTGAGGACTTATGATTATAAATACAAATACAAATACAAATACAAATACAAATACAAATATAAATGTAAATATAAATATAAATATAAATATAAATGCTTCATGGTGACCTGGAGAAACTCAGCTATACAAGTGCATAGGCAAACCCACTGTGGTTTCCACTGACCCATGCTGCTGCCCAAAACCCAGTGTCCACAACAAAGCATCGCCCTGAGACACCTCTGACTCTGTGTGCGTTGACCCATGAGGAGGACATGTTTGATTGAGAAACACAGAGTTGTTTGGTTGGAAAAGACCTTTAAGATCATTGGGTCTGAATTTACAAGCACGATGCTGGCCTGGGTTGTGGCACACAATCGTGTGTGACATACACAAGTCCCACCCGTCAGTAAAATTACGATGTAGCCAAGAGAGATGTGAGCTTTTGCTTGCAGGCCATCACATTTTTGGTAAAACTGTTTTTGGAAAGTGATACGGTGCTGGAGAAATCCTTGTGTGCCTGTGAATGGAGGAACGCTAAGCCCTGATTTTCTTCCTTTCTAGAAATAAAACTTCTTTAAGATGGCAATAGCTCTGTGTGGCTTTGAGTCCCTCACTTCCATTTTTGTTAGAGGAAAAAAAACCAACACATCGGCACCACCCTCTTTGCTGGAATGAATCCTTCTGCCTGGCTTGCAGAGATTTATAATAGAAATGCTGACAGACCTTTATTTATAGTGGTGTGAACAAAGCTGTGGTAATGGGCCCCGGAAAAGAGAAAGTGCTTAAACTTTTAGATGGCAGAGTATGGGAAATGGATACAGAGACTTTCCAGAGCACTGAGGGCAGAAAAGTAACCATGATGGCCCTAGCATCAGTGCAGGGCGTTGCATGATGTCAAAATATGGGGAAGGGGAGATCAGAAATCAATGGGCAACGCATGAACCTCACTGAACAATTTGCACGGCCTCATCCCCAAATCCACTCATGCCACCCTCTCTGAGATGGTTTGTGCCTCCACAGCCAAAGTGAGGTTTCATGGTGGGTCTGCTGCTGGGGATGCTTGGACCCCATGCTTGGGTCCTGCTGGCTAAAAGGTGACGAAGGGTTGGGGGTGCAGGTGACTTTTGTCTGTGTGTTATCAGCAAGTTTTGCTCTGGAGAGCAGCACTGACGTGTTTTGGCAGGGGGAGTGTTCTTGAGGCTCCTTCATCTTCTTGCCCCATCCTTTGTCCAAGGCCAGGCTGGATGGGGCTTTGGGCAACCTGGTCTGGTGGGAGGTGTCCTTGCCCATGGCAGGGGTTGGACTGGGAGAGCTTTAAGGTCCCTTCCAACCCAGACCAGTTGAAAGAATGCTCCCAAGTGTGTTGATGGTTGTGGTTTACTTTAAATTTAATCATGAGAGGAGCTGCTGGTCCATTGCATGACCAGCTTAGGACACCATCCACCCCAGTGCAGCACTGGTCGCTGTGCTGATTTGCTGTACCTTGAGGGATGCAGGACTCTGGTACTTTGATATGGAGGGAGCAAACTTCTGTTTTGCTCGGAGGAGTGATTTGCAAAGCCGAAATTCCTGTATTTGAGTGGTCCTTATCTTGAATATGATTTATGGCATGGTTTCAGATGGCCCCATCCATCACAGTGGGCCTCAAATACCTTTTCTGTTAGCAGTGAGGTACATGAATGCCTGGGGAATCCTCCCAGTCCCCTCAGGCTCTCCCCAGGGCTTTGTAAGGCACAGATTTTATTTTTCTTTTTTTGATCAAAAATACACACTTGCAGTAAGGAGGCTTCTGCTCTTTCACTCCTGCATTTTGGAGACATACCTGTTACTCATTACGGACCTTTTGTCTGGGGAAGATTTGCTCTTAATGAACACGGTTTCTGGCTAATTTTTGCTATGTGGAATTTTGTAGGAAGATCTTCTTTGGACAGAACTAGGTCGAATATATTTCAGTTGCCTCATGTTCTTCAAATCAGTTTGTCAGAGTCCTAAATAACACATTGCCTTATTCATAAACAGCCTGAGCAAAGCGGGATTTGCAATACGTACCGCTGCGACGGTTCGGTGACAGTGATGTGTTACTCTGAGCCGCAGGCTTTATCAAAGGCGTTCACGGCGTGAACCACCGGCAAAAAGAGATATACGGAGGAATTATTTGAGCCTCATTTATTTAATGAGCCTGTGGTAAAAATGAAAACTCCGAACCCACGATGGTTCAGAAGCAAATTGCGTCACAGACTTTTTCCCATCTGTGGAAATGCAAAGCTTTGCATTGGTCAGGAATAAATGTTGCCATTAGTCGGTGTATTACAGCCTGTGTAAATGGCAGCATCATAAAGCGTGTGGAATTGCTGAGGGACTTCTGTGAGCCATGGGGGTGGAGATTTCTGATGTGCATGACTGGGAGCAGAATCCCACATATAACACCTGGGGTTTGACCCTGTTAAGGAGCATTTAAAAGATTAACAGTGTTTCAAATACTGATAATAGTGAAGAAAGAAAATAAGCAATATTTCAGTTGCTGGTCTTGCTCTCTCCTACCCTAGCTAATAAAAACCCAATTTTTCTGACTTCTGCCCTTCATGTTGTCTGAGGCTCTGGGTCCCAGCGCATCGTAGGAGCAGGTCTCTGAGCTGGGAGCCAGGAGACTCATTTTTTCTTCTTTTCACCCGAGCAATGACCTGTGATTTGACCTTGGGCAATTTGCTTTCTTCACAGCTCTAGAGTACTGCTGTTTAGATTTGCCATATCCTAGGAGATAAGGCTTACAGCTTGCTTCTTAACAGAGAAGATCTTCAGTTTCAACTGAATTTTATGAATGCTAATATGGGACAAATTAATGAAAAATAATGTTTGTAACTAATTATGCTTCAGAATGTTTCAGTGCATCCATCCATATATTGCCCAGCTACTGGTGGCATGTAACCTTAAACCTTAGATGAGTTACCTGTAGATGCATCTATAGGTTACTTGTAATTATTGATCCTTATAGACATAGCTCAGTGCTTTTGTAACCCTCATGTCCACTGTGGCTTGCATTTACTATTGAAAATACAATTTTGTTGCTGCAAAACCTTACTGCATAGGGAAAACTGGCTGCATGTGAATGGACTGGGGGAGCAGTGAGGCTGAGGTGTTCAGATTCTGATTGCATCTGGTTGATGTCTGGAAGTAACCACAAATTAACGCTCTGGTTAATGTGGACCGCATTGCCTCGTTGCTATTGCTGCAGATGTCCATCGATATTTGAGCTTGTGGCAGTCGCGAGTCTTCACCGTGCCCTTGGTGGCAGAGGCCAAGGGAGGTTATGGGCACCAATTTCCAGCTACACTTTTCAAAAGCAAATTGCGCTCCAGAGCTCACCTCAAACTGTGAAAACGGTGTCAGCTCCCTCCGGCACGGTTTCATTCCCATTTTCCTTTCCCTCTCTGTTTCCTCAGCCGTGGAGTCCCTGCATTCCTTGAACGACCAGATCTCCCATTTTATCGTCAACAAGTCGAAAATGCTGGATGAAGACAACGATGCCTTTTTGCCCAGCGAGAAGGAATCTCTGAAAAATGCCATGATGCTGATGAGGCACCTCCTCATGGACGCACAGGTAGGAAAGCGATAAAATCCCATCTGTTAGGGCAAGAGGAAGGCACGTCACACGCATCTGGAGGTGGTTTTATGGGCAGTTTTAGCAGTGGAAAACATGAATCCCTGACACTTGTTTAAAGCCAACTTTGGCCTCTGCAATCCGCAGCTGCAGGAAGGGCATCTCAGTACACTCGTGATGGGGCCGGGTCTCAGATTTAGAGATGAAAATGACTCTGAAGTTTCAGGAGCAAACGCAGCAATAAAACTGTTGATGGGAATCCAGCATCAGCACTTGCAAAAGAAAATCATTTTGCCACTCAGCATCTGTGCTGAATGCCAGTTTTAGAAGTGCCAGACACATAACTGAGCTGCTGGCTTAGCCAGGCTCTGAAATGCCAGTAAAAAGTCATGAAATGATGTGCAGATGTTTCTTTGTGCCTTTGCTGCTTCAACATAAAATCTCTTACTCTTGTACATTTACTGCGTTGCAGTGCTCTTCCTTCATCCCATAAAAAACCCCTTTCAAATATTCAATATATTTATTTCTTTATATCCCCTTTTGGTCTTTATTTGTAAGGCCTTGGATGGAAAATGGCAGCTTGTATTGGAGGGTTGTTTTGAAAACAGGGTGGTCTCCTCTTCCTTCTTCTTGGGTAATCCCTAAAATTTGACAAAGCAGGTTTGAGACTGGTCCTAGCGCTTCAGAGCTCTCCAGGGGTGGGGACCACACAGGAGCTTCATGCTTTGACTGGCGATTTTTAAATTTTCTGAACATCTTATTGGTATTTCCCATATTGCAGCTTGTGCCCATCACCTCTTGTTAGTGGCCTAACAAGAAAATGAAAGAGAAGGAAGTGATTCCTGTAAGGATTAGCACAATAATCTCATTCAGGGCTTTTCCTGGCTGTTGTCCCATGCTGAGCCCAGGTTGCCACTGCGGGTACCAACGCGAGTCGGTGCCGGCAGCGTTGCTGCAATTACCCAGTGCTGTATTAACCAGCCGCTCCCCGGGGCCCAGGTTCCCGTGCCTCACTGCCAGCGCTTTACAAGTGCCTAGATGGGAAATGTAAACAGAGCACGCTCCGCGTTTTCGTGTTTGATTCCCATGGTCTCCCATGTGGAGTCGGGTGGTTATCTTCTCTGCTCCTCTCACTTTCAAAGCCTTTGGTCCTGATTCCTTTGGCTAGAAGGGATCTTGCTGCACGCAAGGAGTGCTCTGGGAGTCCCTGTTAGTGATATATGTATTTTAACGGTGGATATTTTTGCATGTGGAGCCAGTCCAGGTTTGCACAGTGAGTAAACCACTACAGCTCGGCTTAGATTTGCTTTCTGAGCACGGTGTTCATGTCACTTCAGTACATCTTTAGCCAAATCACCACTGTTTACCCCAAACCAGTGGGGGGAACACATGGGGCACATGGAGGGTTGGATTGCGCATTTGGATTTGCTCCCGTAGCCTGCGCTGCAGGCAGGAATACCTTTGGCAAAGCAGACGTGAGAGCAGGCAGATGCTTACAGGCACCTGCATCCTGCAGAAGGAAATAAATACAGGGCAAAAAGGTACTATTGGTAATCCCCTTGAGCAGGAATTCCTTTTTTAGCAGATGAGAGGTGCTTTACTGCTTATCAGTTGTCCTGAATGAATATTAAAGTGTGCCTGTGGTAGAGTGACTGATGAAGGAAATGCTAATGACAACAGGGAAATGTCAAGTGCTCCTGCGGCCTCGTGACGTGCCTGGATCTTGGCCCAGAAAGGACAGGGTGGCTTTTTTCCGGAGATTTTCGAGTTGGAAGGATGACAAGGTGGGAAGTGATAGCAATGAGGAAAAGGATGGAGCTAAACAGGTGACAACATCAAGTACAAAAAAACCCAATAAAAGAAATCCTCAGAGGAATGAAAGAAATGTGAAGCGGGCAGCAAGCTACCCAGACAGGAATATTGCCACTGATGTGTGCATATAAAGTATGTACGAACCCCGACTGCAGCGTGTCCTGTGGCTCTAATTACACAGGAGGAAAAGAGTTCACCAGTGCAATTATTTCCTTTTCCTTACCTGCTCTCATTTCTTCCCTGTAGTGTTTTTTATGAGAGATGGAGCCCTGCAGCTCTAAACAGGATTGACTGTGCCAGGCTCTGTGCAACAATAAAATGTAACCCAGTATTTGGCCCTTTTACTCCCTTTCCTGCTCTTGGCGTGATTTTGGCTGGCAAATAATTTGAGGAGAGGACATCCAGCTTTAATTTCTGTGTAGAAATGAGCTGGGCTGCTAATCCTGGTGTGGATAGAAAATGTGCTGATTTTAGTAGCTCTGCCTGGACACCAGCAGGCCAGGAGGGGTGGCCAAAGCAAAGGCTTCGGATCCACCATGGATCTAACTTTGATCTCAAGTAATTTTTTTGGCTTAAGATGAATCACGAAATCAGTCACACGGAGTTTTCCACTTTTGGAAAATGCTGTGAGTGTTTTCAGACCAGGCTGCACTGGGGACCGTGTGCCTCCTCCTGTGAAGATGCAGGTCCTTGCTCTCAGCAGTGCCCACTGAGGGGACAAAACAGCAAGGATGCTCATCAGATGCTCGTCACCGCAGAGAGAGGAACCACAGCACAGAGACACTGGGTAGTGCATTGGGGTTTCACAGCTGTATTTTCTGATAGTCAGAGTTTGGACTCCATGCTGCTGAGCCCAGTCCCTTCATTAGACTATACTTATTTCTGCCTTGGCTTCTTGGAAGAACCTCTTTTCCTCATCTGTTTTGTCAGTTTGTTACCTTTCTCTGATTTTCATGCCACAGTTTTTGCTCTAGCAGTGTACAAGCGATGGCGACAGTAGTGACTATGGCTTTGTGGGAGAAATTTGCTGTGCTTATTGGTAAGCAGGATAGAGAAACTGCTGCTGAACAGGGAAAAAAGTCACCTCCTCTTCAAACACAATAGGGCTTTCTCCATGGAGAACAGGGCAATACCTTGCATATTTTGCCCTCCTGCCATCTACAGAAATGTCATTGATGTCATCTAAAGTAGCCCTGGCAGGGTGAGTGCTGAACATCCGCCCCGTCAGTGGCGTTAAAACCGCACGTGGGGACAGGTAATGAGCTGTGCGGGGTCTCTCGGCAATAGGCTGTCAGCTCAGCTTCTGCCTGGGCCAGACAGTGATTTAATGAAAGTCGTTACAATCTACAGGGATCTCTTGACCTCGGTGGTCTCCATCCATTACGTGCCCCAGATAGGATTTCCTCATCACAAAAATACCCTGCCGGAGGGATTGCTCACCGCCCTCCCTCTGAGCGAGGGTTGGAGCCATGTGTCCCGGTTGCTCATTTCTCGTATTTCTCAAAAACAGCGCTTTGTGAGTCGTCATCTGCATAGCGCAGCTGAAAGTAGGCAGAAATCCAAGAGGAAATTGAAATAGTGTTCTATGAACTCAAAGGTGTACTTAGATAATGCAGGTGCATAAAAACAGACGGAAAGAAAAGCTGCATTTATTCTATAGGTGACATCTTCCATCCTCCACACAGTATAAGAATGAATAAACAATTTCATTTCTGCCAGACAGCCCCGTTCAAGACGCGATCACAGGGATATGGCAGCCTATGATAGATTGTCATTGCTGTCAGTCATTTCTGACAGTCCCATTATGCTCGGGAAGGATGTTTGCTCTGTGCATCTTGTTTTATAATCCTCGGAGGTGGAGTTTTATAGCCTGGCAGTGTTTTTATCTCAGACGTTTCCCTAAGCAGGAATTATTGCTTCTGAGACACACGTGATGTGAATCCATTTTACTTCAAACTTCAAAATCTCCTCCCAGCTTTGCCTAAATTACTTTTTGTTTTGTTTTGCTTGACTTTCTGTTTTCTAATTGCTGTTGTGAGAGACTTTACTGGCACGGAGCAGAAGGTACAGAGCATCTCGGGGCTGAGTCATATGCCTCAGCTCTCATCTAGCCGTTTGCCGAAGCAATTTCTCTAATGAATTGAAAAGGTGCATCCAGGCACCAGCCGTAGCCGTAGGGTAATATTCTCTCTTTACATGGAATTTTTCTGGATGCTTGACCTTAAAAGCCAAGCTTTCAGGAAGCTCAGTACATTTTGTTATTTCCATTAAGTGTTTAATTGACTACAAGTGGATTTTAAGTTCTTTGGGAGAAATAACATCGTTTCATTCAGTTCCTTTCCCAACAGTGTTGTTATAGAGGGAATGAATAGACACAGAGACAATTTTTTTGGGTTGGACTGGGCTTTTCAGGAACATTCATACAAGTGATGACTTCAGGTCAAGATCAGCTTAGTAACCTTGTGGGGCACCTGGCTTAGATTTAATGGGATTTCAGTTGTTGAGCATGAGGATGCAGAGCTATTCTCTTGCTTCTCTGCTAAGGGGTTAGTTTATTTCTCAGGTAAAGGCAGAAAATGAACCAATGGTGCTTCTAGCCTAAGTTGTTAAAAAACAGGACGGTTGTTGCCCAAAAATCGCATGGGGAAAAACCATTTCATATACACTTAGAAGGTTTTATTCTTTAAAATCTGGTGTTTTAGCAATTTATTCTGAATAAAATGGCTCCAGCTCTCACTAACCAGTGGGATGAACCTCTAGCAAGTGTCTACCAAGACAGGTCTGTAGATGTTGCTGGAAGTTGATACCCGTTTGGGTAGAGGATTTTACCCTGTTTTAATTTGGAAAAATATTTGAGTGTTTGAGTTGTCACCACCATAATCCCCTTTAAGTGTGACACTGGGATCCTGTAAATAAATCATTTAAGGTAGAGAGTCTGCCAGTTTTTGAACAAAGGGAAAATCTATTTTTTTCTATATTAGCCTCCATTCCTGTTCTCGCCCAGGAAAAAAATGAATTTCCTGAGCTCTTTTACATGATAATCTTTTCTTTGGTGGTCTCGGTTGTCTTTCCGAGGCAGGCTGTTACTGAGACGGCTGAGATAAGAGGGCAGAGTAGTGCTGTTTCATCAACTGACCTTTACAAAGAATTCCTGTTTTCTGCGGAGGTCGGTTGTACAAAACTCACCATGTTGTTGCAATATTTTGCTTGCTAGTTAAACACTTGCTGCCATCTGCTCTTCAGGCGTTTAGCAGATCGAGCTTCTGGAGCAAAACCCTGGGACCTTGATTTTCACACGAGTGGGTCACATCAGTATCAACAGGAAGGAAAGGGAAGGGAGGATTTGCTCTTCGTTTCAGTAAATTTACATTATTTGAGTTCTGAAAGCATCCTTGCCACACTGATGCTTAGGAGGATGCAGAAATAGATATGATGCTAATTCTCTGTTATGGAACGTTTTCAAAATGCAGTTGTAGATTGGTCTTCACATAAGTTGGCATTCATGCCTCATAAGCTGGATCGGCTTGGAAAATCTTCAGTTAAAATCGGGGTGTATTTAGGGGAAAGCCTGAAAACCACACTGCCTGCTCCACACATTGTATTTTGTTACATTAATCTTGCCATCCCATTTCCATAAGAAATCTTCTCAGCCACTTCCAAGCCAGCCGTGCCTCGTCTAATGATCTCTCCGGGTCTCGTCTGAACGGGAGCACAAAAGACTCTCACTCTGGAGAAGATAAAACACGGATCCTGGCATGCTCCGTCAAGGACCGCGTTGTGTCTAATGGCATCATTAGCATACGTGACACGAGCCCGCTTTGCGGTGCCTGTCCCTCGCCGTCTACCTGACAACCGCTGCCTCTCTTCGTGGTCGGGAAGAGGAGGAATTGATTTGCGGGCTGGCCCTATTAGTTCAATTTATTTGGAGAATGATGTGCTGGATAATGAGGGGAGATCAAAGATGCCCTTAAAGTGGGTGTGCTGTCACGTGCGGGCTGCTGCTCCCCAGCACAGCTCTGTGCATCGTCCCTATGATGGGGCCGTGATGCTTTTAAATGTTACATCTTGGGCTCGACAATTGCTCAGCACCTTTTTTTAACCACCTGTAATTTATTATTCGTATGGAGGATGTTTAGGCTGATGTTCTCTGTCCTTTATTTTTCATGTAAGAGAGAGACTTTCCAAAATGCGTGATGCCATTTAGTTAGTACTGAGTGTAGTGACAGAGAAAATTTCCTTACTATGTATAAATGGAGGAAAAAATGACATTTGTGCAACTTCTGATGCATGAGTGAAGAGCCTCAAGGCCCTGTATGGTTCAAACCAATCTACCTCAGGTGTCTACTGCCAGTGAAGGGAAAGCTGATCTGTGGTTTCTCTGAGTATTTAAATTTAGTTTATTTCCAGGTATTTAAATCTGGAAAATTTGCCTTATAACAAATCCATGCTGACCTGATGTTTAAAACAAGGTGGCCATGGCTGATTCAGGGGATGCTTTAGCTTATTCCTGTGGTAGTGCCAACTCTTGACCTTCACCCCGTGTCCCACACCAGAGTGGCCCCATGGGGCCAACGGGGCTCTCGACATTTGGGAAGAGCAGATTTGTCCAGTGTTTTCCTCTGTCTGACACCAATCCGTGTGATCAGCCTGGTGCTTGGATGCTGTGTAACAGTACTGAAAAACAGCATTACATTTGCCAAAACCCAAGTCCTGTAGGACCAGAGCTGATGGTCAGGCACTGGGTACAGGGTGGTTCAGCACAGTGACGTTGGGTTGGGCCTGGATTCATTCTCCCTCCGTCTTGTTTTGCTCTCCTTTGGTAAAATGCTCATAAATCTGAGTTAGGTTTGATGCTGCTAGGTTGAAAGCTCAGAAATGCTTTCAATATTTGCAGCCCTGCAAGAACAGAAGCCTCAAAAAAAGAAAAATCATCTCTTGTACAAACAGGAGAGCATAACCTCATGTTTAAAGGGTGCAGGAGTGAGGTTCTCAACAGGTCTGTTGTTCATTTAATTGCTTATGAATTAATATTGACTGGTTTGTTGTCATTACGCTGTGGAGGTCAGCAAGAGAAGAATGGTCGCGCCAGCGGAAAGGTCAGAGCGGGATGTTGTATAGCAGCAGCTCAGCACTGTGCTTCAGAGAGAAATACATGTATGTGTGTGTGTGTGTATACAAAAGAGTATAGCACTTGAGAAAGCAAGATAGACACCTCTCATTAAGTCAGAGGGGAACCAAGGCTGATTAAAAGAGAAAAAGCATAAAGAAGCTGAGACCTCCGCAGGCAAATCTCTGCAGCTGTAGTAGATATTGCAAATTGAGCTCGTACCCAGGTAATTCCAAAATTCCAATTTTCTTGACTCATTCCCTCACCAAATGCCTTTGCACTGCTGTGCAGGCAGTCCAGGACACAGCGTTTCAAATGCAGAGTCCTGTTGAACGCCAAAGAAAAGAAGATGGCAGTTTTGTGTCACTTAAAATGTGATGTGTATTCATGAGTGAGGGGTGCGTGTGTGTGTAAAAGCTCCGCGAGCTTTAATTAGTGTTCATGAGAGATAAACTTCATAAATGTAGAGGAAGCAATTAGGGGAGACCAGAGTGTATCTGCTATCGCAGCAGTTTATCAGCAATGCAGATTTTCAGTTAATAAGAAAAGAAAACCCCAATTGTGCAGCCAATAAATGGAACAGAAAATCCCAGTTAGCCTCACTTTGCGCTTGGGAAGCGTTTTCTGCACAAGTCGAGGATGTGAAGGCTCAGGAAAAGCTGTTTCATTCCCTCAATATAATATAATGCTCAATATAATGTATTTTCTTCTGCCTGGTGAGTCTCTTGCTCCATTTCTAGTTAACAAACAAGCAAAAAGCAACCCCTAAGCCCCCAAAGCAAGGCTGCATCACTGCTGTGCCCCGTAATAAACCCCCGGGAAGCCTGGGAGCTCCATCACGAAGCGATTCCTTCTCCTGAGCCTGCTGCAAACTTTCCCTCCAACCTGAAGCTCAGGGGCCATCAAAGCCGAGCCCAGCTGGAAGGTGTGAATCAGCCGAGCTCTACATTGGTTGTTTTTTGTCTCAGTCTAATAAATATTTAATGGCTCTGCGAGAAAGAGCGAGCGTTTGCATTCTTTTCCCATGTATCAACAGTTGCTTTAAGCGCTTGCTTGACAAAAATTAAGCTGTTTCTCCCAATTCATGACTCGGATGCTGGGTACAGAGCTCATTTTGCAAGCAAAAGCTGTCTTGGTTTTGAAAGCAAATTCTAGCAGAAGAGCTGCTTTTGGGAGGAGAGCGCTGCTCTGCTGCTCCTGCTGAAAAAGAGGCAAAAATATTCCAAAAAGCCATGGGGTTAACCCTGGCAGCAGAGCTTGGCCAGACGTTGTAATCCTTTATGCTTTAACTCCTTCCAGGCCATGGGCTAAGCCGCTTTCTGATGAAAGCATCCACATTAAATACGCTCTGACCGACTGCATTTGCACAGGGCTTTGGCAAACTCCGCAGATTCTCTCTGGATTCAAATTTTCTGAGCAAGGAGATGGATTTGCTGGTTACAAGACCTTGTCACCGCTAAAGATCTGCTCTCCCTGTCAGGAAAAGGTGTCGTTTATCTGTTGTGTAAATCTAAGGATGTAATTTAATTCCCATCTTCCTCGTTTAACTGTGAGCTGGGAATAATATTTGCCTACTTCACAGCGATCGCGTGAGGCTCTTCATTAATTAATGTGTAAAAGCTTTGAGATCCTTAGGATGAAAATGGCTTTAAAAGATGCCGTTAATAATAAATACCAAGTAATGCACCTTGGTACCTCTTAGCAATAATTGGCGCCATCATTTCTACCCAACTCTTCCATGAATTAAAAGGCTTTGAGCGGGACTGGAACTGCGAATGGGATTGGGACCAATTAAAGTGTAATCATGTGTCACTTTTTATATCCTTGGCTCTCCTGTCATGGGACTCTCAGGAAAATCTCCATGGATTTTAATGCTGCGATGTCAGAATTCAGCCCCAGACGCATTTGTGTGATAATTGCCCCATAGCCTGCGTTCTTTGGGTAACTTGGTTGCTTAGTGATTTAGCTAAATGCAAAACCATGCTAGTTTAATATTAACGTAAATGGAATTAGCCACTCTTTCTGCGAGTTAAATGTTGTTACATGAGAATTTTCATTATAAGGAAACCATGGGTTTTTTTCCTTTTGATATTTGAATTTAATTAACTCTTTTGTTGAAGTGCTGATAGTTTTTGACCTGCTTTCTGTGATTCACCTCCACTCCGGTGTGTGAAGGCTGGCTTTTATGGAAAAATTCAGTAATTTGCTGCTTGGTCACCCAACCAAAATTTTTATTAGACTGCAAGCACGCAGACTCACTCTCCTCAATGTGGAGGCTCTGAATATGTATCCCATGAAAAGAAGAATCTCACATAAAGAAATTACCTGGTCTTTCAGAGATAATAACATTATTTCTATGGAAGGGGATAGCACCAAGCCCTGGAATGGGACATGGGACGGAGCCAGCAGAAAGGACCATGTGCATTAAAACCAAATTCATGCTGAAGAAAGTTGGTGGCCAGAAAGGTGCGAGTTGACAGCAAAGCTTTTGGCCCTTATCAGCAGCCCTGGCAACCCCTTGTTCCTTGTGGAGCAGGGCCTGGAAGTGCACTGTGGACATTGCTGGTGCCGCATGGGGGAGATGTTGAAGAGCTGGATCGCTCCTCTCCTGCACACAACTTCCTAGGGCAGAGCAGCCCCAGGTCTTTAGGACCCCAATTCCTTTGAATTTTTTTCCCCCAGGTCATAAGCATTTCAATATCCAGAATAAAAGAGGTCTGTGGCAAGAGGGCTGAAAAGTCATCCTTCTTGGCGTGAGCACATGTGCAACACCTTCCAGTTGCCAAAGGAGCTTTAGTAAGTAGGACCAGGAGGTGATGAGGGAGGGTAAAACACCACATCCTACAGTCCGGGTGCCCAATCTCTTCACGCCAATGCAGTGCCTTCTTTTAGCATCATTGCATCTCTTGCACCCCTGCCTGTGGGTTGGATGGGAGGGTCTGGAGGAGCAAGGGGAGGCTGCCTGGCGTGCAGAGAAATGTGCATTTTCTCCTGTGCAGAGAGTACCGACAGGCCCGTACAAGTGGCTGCTGATTTACTCAGGCCCACTGGCCATCCTCCTTGTTTCTTCTTAAAATAATACTTTTCATGCTGCCTGTGAATTAGTGGTTAATGCTTCTTTATGCATGAGAAATCTCCATAGAAATGGCTTTAGGGAAAG
>NW_010190323.1:25416-46507 GCF_000695765.1 Mesitornis unicolor
CTATGTGAAAGCCAAAAAAGCAAGGTTTTCTTTTTGAAATACCTTCCCAATCTCCATTCTCTTCTGCAAACGTTTTAAAAGACATTTGCTCTAGGACTCTGATACATTTTATAATGTTCTAGCAGCTAGGTTAACAGGTAGGAGCCAGTACCTTTGTAAAGGGGGTGAGTTGTGAACACAGAGGTAGACACCCTGGGGAAGTCAAGGTATCCTAATTTTCCAGCTTTAAAAAATAAAGATAAAGCTTTAAATGCACAGCATACCCTGGAAGTGCTGCCCCCTTGGAAAATGTGCATCAGGGGAGCGCTGGCTCCGCTTTCGAGCACAACCTTCCCTTTCTGGCCACGGAGTGCCAGAGGCTGAGAGAACATAGCAACTTTTTCCTGTCAGTCTTTCTACACAGAGGGATTAGAAACCACTGCGTGATGTATGCCCCAATTAATATTCCCCAATTGTTTCCGTTTCCTGTCCAAATGATGTCAGTCTCCATTATTTTTGGTATAATGGTAGTTAGAGGAATGTCTGTTTTTCTAAACCACTTTTTCTCTCATTTTTTGTTTTCTTAGCAATCTTTACTCATGTCAGGATATTATTTTTTCTCTTTTTATCCGTCTGGTTTTGTCTTACATGGCAAAAGACCTAAAATGAAATAATGCAAACTGTCTTCATCTATTACGACTCAGTTTGTACATTATTAATAATGAAGGCAGTGTAATTAGGCTGCAGAACGCGCAGTGAACACAACATTAAGATGTCCTTAACTAACATCTGTGGCTGATGCTTGTCTTCTATTGGCAAAAGCCACCAAGATTTTACATGAAAACACCATTTGTGTCTGCCATTGCTTTGACTAAACACAGTGGCTTCATTTTTCACTAGCCGCCTGTTCAAAGAAAGCCTGAAATTCATAGTAATGAATGCTCGGCTCTATTTAAGTCGTATTTAAGGTGCAGATCCCGGTCTCGGCGTCGTTGTTGCTTTGCTATGATCTTTATTTCTCTTGTGCCCTTGGTGGTTGAGCTGATGGGATGTGATGGCAGAAACTCTTCTCCCAGAGATACTGCTCCTCTTCTGCCGCTCGCAGCCCCCTCTCCCCATGGCAAACCCCTGTGATCCCCATCCCCGTGCTCAAATACAGCTGCGGGCAAGGCGGCCGGGATGCAAGGATGCTTTTCCTCTCTTTCATCAGCCTAAGCCGAGGGTTTGATCCTCTGCCCGTGCGGTCCTGAGACGTGACCTGTGACACCTCTGAGCTCTTCAACCAGGAGCATCAAAGGCACCCGCGTTTCAGCTCCTTCCTGAGGCAGCAGCAGGAGATTTCACTGTTAATGTACACTGAGTGCTGTAAGGACATGGATACCGTGGTGCTGGCTGTATCCGTCTTGCCCCGTGCCTCCCTCTCCAACAGCTCGGAGCTGCTGGCAGGGACCAAAAGGGACCTTTGGAGGAAGAGGGATGCTCCCAGGGTGTGTGTGTCAGCCTGAGCGAGGGCTGCTATTGCAAAGCAAGCTGCTTCAGAGCCATTCTGAGCTATTTCGGATGAAATTCTTCAAACTTGGGCCCAACTTTCAGAAGTTGGCTGCTTTGAATTTTCACAGTGTAATTCTTTCAGCGCACAAAGTTGCATTGACACAAACAGCATCTGGCCTGCAATGAGCACTGCAGTGATACTCAGAGATCCTGCCCGTGTGATGAAAAATGTAACGGAAGCAGTTCCTATGATTACAGACTTCTTAAAAACCCCCATGAATAATGCACTCGAGTTTCTGCTGAAAAGCTGCGACAGTGACGCTGTATCTCGTGTGAATGCAGGGAACTGAAGGTGTAATTATAATTTTTCCACGTGGCCGGTTGCCACTTCCACAGCTGTGACACTGCTGGGGTGGGCACCAGAGGCTCTCCCAGCTCTGGGGTCTCTGCTGCCTGCGTGGGGGTCACCAGAGCCCTCCCTTGGTCAATCCTAATGGGAAAAGGCTGTCTGGAAAATGCTACTGGCAAATAATGCCATCTTCCTCCCTTAATTCTCTGACTGCCAGAAGGGACTGTAGCTTTGTATGTGCACGTGTCTGAAATGAAAACTGAATAAGGGCTTTTTGTAAAGGCTTTAAAGTATTTTAAACACTGTTTAAAATAGTGTTTACAGTGAAAAGTTGCATGGAATAACTCTGCTCTGCACACTCATCTTGTTAACGTAACCCTTCCTGCCAAATCCAGAGTTATTAGCTGACCTGAATCTTCCTGCCGTGCTTACATTACTCATGTGATCAGTGATGACTCTGCACAAACAAGAAAATAAACCAGCCCTACAGCTGTATTAATGTATCAGCGCCACCGAAAACACAGAAAAATGCAATGTTTGCAAAAGGGGGGCAGGGGAATTGATAGTGCAAGGGATTTTATTGTGGCGCATTTGAGGGTAGAGCATACAATGGAGAGTGAATAAAGACCTTATAAAAATACTTGGCAGCAACTCCTCTAAATCTTTCAAGGTATGAGTTTCTTATTTTAGTTGATTTAGTGGTCTGACAAAGAAGCAATCATCGTTAATCAAAATAACTCACTCCTACTCGGGGTATGAAAGCTGAAGTTAGATGAAGGTCATGGAAAAGAGATGATAAAGTAGCCCGGGGTGCTCAGTGGCTGGAGTTTATTAGGGAGCCTGTGCTAGAGGGGAAACAGGTTTTTGCAAATGCTGATGGTTTTTAAAATGGATATTTTAAAAAAGTGAGGTTTGCATCTACAGCAGATTCACAGATGTGATGTTCTTAACTATGCATGAAGGGATGATTTCCTGACTGCTTTTCGTAGCAAGAGGTGCTGTATTGGAAGCATTTGATATTCTCCTGGAGGGAAGTAAAATTTGGATGAGCTGTGCAGGAGCTGAGAAGCGATACGGGTCTGTGAGTGCCAAACCACATTTTCTGGGTAAGCTTCAGGAGTCTGAGCCACTGACACCTCTGAGAAATTCCTCTCTCGTGCATAACTGTGATGTCTGTCCTGTGCCCGAGTCCGTGTGTATTTGGGTAAGTGTCTCTCCTTGTCTTTTGGTGGTGCAATGTCCCATTGCCGTGTTCCTCACCCCAGCCCACCAGTGACCCACACAGGAGAACGTTGGGAGATGCCGTATTCAGCACTTTGTTGGTGGCTGAGCCTCAAATAAGGCAAAGCTGAACAGGCAAAAGCCCAGGAAACCTTCAAAATGCTCATGCTAATGGCTCTGAACAAGTTCCATATTTTGTGCTGAAGCTCACTTCTGTACCTAAAATGTCATCTGCATTCTGCCTAAAAGTAAGAGAGCAGTATCTGTGTTCAACCAAAAGCAATTGCCCGAAACAGCGAGGACTGCCAGTGCCTGCAGACAATATCAAATAGCGTTTTGGTGCCAGAATTATCAGCAGCACTCTTGCCACCAGCATTTGGTGTTGAGAAACTAAGTTGAGAACTGCGTATTTCACTTGGATAACATAATGTGTGACCTTAGCGATGATGGAGGGACACTGAGTCACTTAGAAATGTTATTTAAAACCAAGTATTTTGTGGTTGAGGTTTATTTTCTATTCCCTGTTTTTCTTGTCGCATGGATACATTTGATGTGTCCATACCTTTTCATTTAACAGCTTCCACGAGGTATTTCAAATTTCTAAAGAGTATGCTTAGACATTTTTTTGTTTGCATAATCAGTAACACAAACACTCCTGGGGACCGCAAACATTCGTAGAAAGCAAACAGAAGATCAGCTCCCAAATACTGGGGACCCGTCCAACATTATGAAAACCATAAGTTACAATATAAATAGCACACACCTATGTCAGCTCATGAATTAAATTATATTTCCAAGAGATCTCTTGCGACACCCTACTAAAATAATATATTACGTGCTCAGAGGCAGCATTCAACTGATACAATGAAAGGGGGATAATTAAAGGCTTCTCAGATCCCAAAGGTGCCAGCAGCTGCGGGTCCATTTGGGAAGCAGCCCTGGACCCACATGTGTCTCTCCCACAAGGATGGAAACCCATTAGGTGACACTTGTGGAGAAAAAACCTGGAGGGGAAACAGCTTCTCTGCCCGGGATAAATACATAGAAGTAATCTGCTGGGAATCATGCAGAAAAAAAAAGAGGTAGCAGGTGGCAGCACTTCTTTTCGCCCTACAGAATACATATTTAGAGGCAAAATGGAGAGGAGGAGCCAATTAGTGGGATTACTGAGCTTCAAGAGGCAGGTGCTTGCATTCCAGCTAGGAAACTGCTGCTTCCCATTAGCTGCAATGCTTTATATACAACAGGGGCTTGGGCCACAAAGTTTGGTTAATTACAGAAGCGGAGGATAAAAAGAGGTAAAGCTTGATGGTAGCTTGGTTTTTAATGAACAAAGGACCCATAAGGCAGCGTTAAAACTCAATAAAACCTGAGTTTTCAGAGCTGAGCAATTATGCACGTTCATTGTGGGAGCTGTAAAGAGAAGGTGATTGTCCTGTGTGGTTTTCTGAATGGTGGAGACGGCGATCGCTTGTGTCTGTGTGATATTGCTTTGGGATAGAAGGAATAAAATGGCACAAAGGTTTTGGCTTTGAACAGGATAATAGAGCTATGGCCGTACATTCCTACTTAAAATATAGGAAAATGAATGGCTGAGAACAAACCGATGGACTTGAGAAGAGGCTAAAATAGAGATCCTTTTGCTCGTCTTGCTTGATCCATGTCTTTTCCTGCCTGGGAAACAGATGGGCTTTATGGGCAGAGACCTGGGAGCGAGGGACCCAGCCGGTGTGGGCAGGGCTGGGGGCACCGTGCCCGGCTCCTGCGGGAACAGCAGTTTTGGCATCGTTGGCCAGAAACCTGCCCTGGATGGCGAAAGAGGGACATTCACGGGGCTATGGAGCGACGATGAGTTTGTCTTAATCACAATTTAGAGCCTTGAAGTTGTCGATGCAGGTGGGAAGGCGAGTGCTGGCAGTCAAGGGGAAATTTGGGGAAAATTGGGATCATTGGCTCAGCCCCAGCTGTGGGTGCTCTGAGAAGGATGGTGAACCGAGTCGGGGCTAAACAGGACCCAAGCATTGGTTTCCAATTCTTTTGGGATCAATAAAAAGCGAAAGAGGGAAATAACTTCCCTGAGGTCTATTTTGGGGTGTTCAGGCCGTGTTTCTGCTTGGTGAGGTGGCGGTGCTGGGCATTTTGGTGTGTCTGCTGCCTGAACGTCTGCTCTCAGCTGCGCTCACCCCTCGGGTTTGCTGCTTGCTGGTGCGTAGAAGAAAATCCCTCGGTTCTGCACAGGATGCTCTTCAGCAGCAAGCTTCTGCCAAGACAGCAAAGCTCTCGAGGTCTCATTAATTGCTGCAAGAGTATCGATAGTGTTTTTCTTGGCATTTTAAAACACTGTCACTTGTAAGTAAGAAACGGTAGGATTGGTGGTCAAATGTGGCTGCAAAATAGAAATAGCAGTTTCCTGGCATATTGCTGGATCAGAGCCGAAGTCAAGAGTTTTGAAATGGTTATAGTATTTATAAGAGATGGGAGATGGAATGGTTACCATATGTCGGTACCATTATTTTTGTAGAAACATTTATTTTAGTAGCATCTACATGCAAACATAGAGATGTTAAAGACCCAGGTCCCACTGGCTATTCCAGGCCTTAAAGGCTGATGAAAGAAACCTCCTGGATATATCCAGGACAATAACGGAGGTTTTAAACAGCGCTTTGCTCCGTGGGTGTCACAAAAAAGAGGGCAGCCAGAAGGGGCTGGGTCGCTGGCTCTGGGAATCCCAGTTCACACAGCCTCGGCGTTGTGCGCCTTAGGAAAATCTGACATCTGAGTCATGCGTTTTTAAACAAATCCCCTCAAAAAAGGGAAGAGATGGAGGTATTTGTGAATGACCCCAGGCTGAGGAACTGGCTGGAAATATTTTTTTTGGTTGGGTTTCTGAAGCTCTTGTAGGAAACAAGAACTGGGTCTGGGCTGAAATAGCCCAGAGAGCAGAGAGAGCTGTGAAAGAGCCGTAATTATCTTCTGACAAAGCAATTAAGATTTGACAAGTGAAGGCAGTCTCGGGCAGCTGAGTGAAGCTTATGGAAGTGGACAGGGCTCCAAATGTGAGTTTTGTAGTGAATCCAAAATACCATGGGAAGAAAAAAGTGCCCGAGGCAGAAAGCTGAGTGACATCCAGTGTGAGAGTGGTACCCACGGAGCCGTCTGTGACTCGCCAGATACCCAGACAGATTCACTAGAAGCTTTGTGATTTTCCCTTGTAGGGTCTCCAGTGCTCCAAAGTGACTTAGCTAAAGGCTGATTTTTAAAACTTATTTTTCCCCTATTATCCTGGTCTTGCTTGCACTTTGGGACAGCAGAAGAGCAGAAAAGGCATCGTCCTTGGACATGCTCACTGTCCAGGGCTGAGGGGTTTGAGCGATTGGATGTCATTATTCTGTGAAGGTGGTTGTTTTGTCTCTTCTACCTGAATTTTGCTGTTTGCTACCATTTTATCTAAGCCTTTTTAAAGAAACATGGCTGTGTTTTGTTCTTGTCTTTCAAATGTAATGGGAAAAATATATATACATATGTGCCTGACTATTTTTTCTCTGTGGCTGAGACCCACCACTCAAATAAAGCATGAAAGTAATTTAAAAAACCCCACGTAAGGACTGTCACCAAGTCTGATACGGCGTTCTGTGTGAGCTCCACGTTTTCTCACAATCTGGAGGAAATGTGCGTGCAGGTTGACTGCACAAATGAATTTAATCGTTTGCACAAAATCTGTTTTGCTGCTTCACTCTGTAACGACACTGATCTGATTATTTTTCTTTGCTTTAACCGACAAAATGTATCTCTTTGGTGTCTGAATAATTAATGCTATAGAATTCGGCTTTGATCCAGCGCCGTGCCAGGAAATGCTGTGCTATCCAATCTGCTGCAAAACGGCATTTTCTAGGGCATTATTTTTATTCTAATGCGGCAATATGGAAAGCCCTGCAGCGCGCTGGCTAACCCGGCTGCTTCTGCCTCTTCATCGCAGCAGTTGGCTCTCTCTAACCTGGGAGAGCCCCAAATCCCATTAATTTAAAAGCAACATCAGCCCAAACTTCTTCCTGCTTGCAAACCCCAACCTGTGAGGTAGATCCAAAAAGTGTGGTCATAATTGGGATGGTTTAAAACTTGCAAAGCCCCATGAGGTGGGAAGTCAGGGGGCACTTACAGAAGTTACTTCTATATCTGCTATTTTTCCTGGGAAAAACCTTGGTGGATGCTTTCTCACCGCTCTGAATGACCCACAGACTTGCTGACCCAAAGGGAAATTTCATTTTCCAGAAGAGGAAATATCAGTAAGGTCATCAGGCCCCTCTCGTTGTTGTGTGGCGATACAGCAAATAGGGAATATAATGGGTTATAGCAACTAATATAACCAGAACAATCAAACAGAATCGATACTGTAACCAAAGAGCAGGTTTTGCCCTGTGCCATGGGCAGGAAGGCTGCCTGCGGTTCTCACTGAGCACGCAGCCCCGCAGCCTTTTTGCCAGCAGAGCAGGGCAGGGAGTGTTGGCCCTGCCATCTGTCTTGTGCTGTAAATGGCTTGAGAAGGGCTTTTTGGTTTTCCTTTATTTTCTTTCTTTCTCCAGCTTCCTCTTGCTCGCTGCAGCCCCCAACACCCTTCCCCTCAGTGCGATGCTTGACCAAATGTGTGTTGTCTGGCAGGGTGCAGCTTCGAAGCAGAAGTTGGGAACACTTCTGGCTCTTCATCCCTGCTTTGCCACCAGCTTGCAGAGCGGCCTTGGACCAACTGCTTAACCCCTTGCCGTCTGCTTTTCCATCTGTAAAGCACAGGAAGGTTCCTGGCCTCGGCCATACGAGCGTTTGCCTTGGGATGCGTAGGGTGGTTATTTGCACTGCGTTTTCATGATGTGAAGGGCTGCTCTGATCTGTCTTTCATCGCTTTAAAACAATAACGGCAGAAGGTGATGGCTTAAATAACTTGGTACTTCTGGCCAAATATCAGTGAGCAGCAAACTGTGCCAGATCTCTCACAATGCATGGAGAAGAGCACTTTTGTCCTCGCTAAAAACCTATCGAGTTTTTCTGGTTTTCAGTTCCAAAAAAATGCTTGCAGGGTGGAGGGAAGGCAGGTGGGTGTACCAGACAACTCTTGGTACATTTGGGAAGTCTCCTTTTCACCTACCGCTTTGCCTGGCAAGCACTGTAGATGGCCCAGTTTGACAGGATGAAATGCAGCAAGCGGCAGCATTCATCTCCTTTAGCCAGAGGAAAATGATGGCTCCCCCTTCTCTTCCATCATTTTGCTACTCAAGTAACCCCTATCTTGGTCTCCTATAACGTAGTTAGGTAGTGAAACGTGTCTCATTTTTTCCCACTTGGCACAGGGAAAATAAATTTGGTTTAGCATGCCAATGGTTAAATTTTAAAGGCATCGTTCAGGAGGGCAACTTAAAGAAAACCTAACTCAAGTGAACGAAATAAGAATGAGAAATCTTCTGTGGATTTATAGGTGGCAAACTGAAATGTCAGGGGGTCACATATTCATCTGTCACTGTGTAATGCAATTAGACAAGATAATTGGGCAAACTAAGTTTTTACTGAGGGCTGAAAAATGTATTAACTTTCCTTCATTAGCTCTGATAGCAGCGCACTGTCGTTGGGAGGGGTGTAAGCTGCAGGTTGC
Source organism: Mesitornis unicolor (assembly GCF_000695765.1). Lineage (NCBI taxonomy): Eukaryota > Metazoa > Chordata > Aves > Mesitornithiformes > Mesitornithidae > Mesitornis > Mesitornis unicolor. Next base: position 34,095 of record NW_010190323.1, read on the forward strand.
GAGTGCCACCTTCTGCGTGTTCAGCTGTCCATTCAGTTTTTGTATACCTTGCACGTGTTCATGACTTTATGTGTGGTAGCATTTTTAATAGCTGGCAAATTTCATGTATTGAGTCGGAAGCAGTCATCGTCTGTACAGGAAAAAAGTAAAAGTAAAGTCTGTAACAGGTAGGTTTAGAATTACCAGAATTAAAGAGCATGCTCAGTACTCAATGATAAAGTATTAAATAATGTACTGGCAATTTTGTAGAGCTAAAAGGAGGCAGCACATCTGATTTAGGCTATCTGAGCTTTCAATTCACCATGTGTATGAAGTCTTGTGGTAGCAATCAGCTGGCTATATTCAGAGGAAATTGTTTCTTTATGGTTTCAAGTGGCAAGACTCTTCTGGATAACCATATATTGCATCCAGCAGCACTCTCCTTAGTACATTTAACATCTGCAGAAAGGAGCAAATAGCAAAAAAATGAAGGGAGAAACTGAAGAGCGATGGCCTTGAACTGGTGTAGGGCACTGATGTAGGGCCCTAATTCTGCAAAGCACTCAAGTGTGTGTTTACCTTCTAATCTCTGTCGGCTTTGATGAAGGGGTTGTGAACCCCTTTTCCACTTTTTTTTCCAGTTACACCAGAAAGTCTAATGAGAAAGATTAATAAAGGCTAAAACTCTATTTCTTACGGCTGTAGACCGTTACTGAGATCTGCATTGCTCCTGCTTTGTGCCACACAACCTGCAAGGATATTGATGCTCATTGATGTTTGATGTTTATTGATTATTCATGTTTATTGATGCCTTCAGCACAGGCTCTTGTCAAACCTGATTTGCAGCATCAGGAATAATGTTGTCCAGGGCCCTTTTTAATGAAGTACCATAAATATACTATTTTGATGTTCTAGCTGAAGGTAGAAGAGTTATTTCCCATAGCCACGAGCTCTGAAGTTAGTCAAATAACAGCATGCAGTGGGTTGGTTACTGCAATTTAAGCACCGTGTAGGCACAGCCACCAGTGAGGGAAAGGGTGATCTATTGGCATGAACTTGAATTCCCTTGAGTTTTAGCATTTAAGGTAATTACTGCGCTATTCCTTCATGTTTTGTGTACGGGAAGCTCTTGAATAATTATCAAGGAAAAGCACATGAATAGAGAATTTGTGGGTTTTCAAGATGTGCTTAGAGGTGGCTTTCTGTCTGATGTGAACCGTTCTGGTCGGTTAATGGGCACGAAGGCGGTCTGCTGCTCCACAAATACAGCTGGAACCGTTTACAGGAACTCAGTGGAGCCATGAAACAAGCAGATCGAGGGGACACCAAAGTGGCTGCTGCCCTCCCCGTCCCCCTCATCCCCTCTGTGTTCCCTTACAGACAAAGACCTGCCCGCTGCGAGACGCCTTCTCCTGCGTTTGGAGCTCGTTCCCGCCAGCACTGCCCATTCTCTGCAGCCTTTGCCAAGGTCCCGTTAGCGACAGGATTGTAACACTGAGTCTGAATGCAAATATAAACCCTGGGGCTGAAAAACAAGCACAGCAAGGGGCACGTGTTAGAGTCCATCCATGGCCTGGGTGTAGCTTTCAGGGCATGGGGGCATCGAGAGGGGACCAAAGCATTTATGCTCAATGTATTGGCATCCCCGTCATTACAGATTACGTGTCGGGTAATGTTGAGCACCACTGACAGCACACATTTGCACAGGCAGATACCATTAGGGTTTTTGATTTCTCCCTGAGGATGCAGGAATTTTTGGAAATCAGTGCTTTGGTAAAGCCTTCAGTAGGAATTGAATGATGATGTGAGTACTGTGAAACCTAGAATTTGAACACGCCAGGTTAATAAACGCCAGCGAGTTACCATAACTCACGAATTAAAGGCCCTAATTTTCACAGTCAGGCTGCAAGATCTAATTAAGGCTGGTGGTGCAATTCAGTGTTTGAAGAGTAGCAGCCTCGTTTAATTTATCAGTGGATTTTGCTACCTTCAGTTTTAAAAGTACTTTCCGTAAATTTTCATAGATACGCACGATAGAGTGGATGATGTGAAGGGGAGTATGGATTCATCCCTTCTGCCTGGAGACCCTAAATAATAATAAATAGTAGTAAATGCACTGGGAACTTGGAGGTCTTTGTTTTTGGCTGAGTGATGGGAGGGTGGCTGAGAGAGGGGCAAGGGGAGCTGATGGAGGATGCTAAAGCAGGGCAGGGACCTCTTTTCTATCCCAGATCCATCTGCAGGATGGTTCCTCTGTGGTTTGTGTGTGATTATTACTTCTCGCTGGTTATTTTCTGGGTAGTAGAGGAATCTACTGGGTTTATTTTATACCCTTCATCTGTTGAAACAACGTCAAAGCCAGCGAATGCCCACAACGGATGCTTTGCTTTTGTAAATATGAATATTATTAAGTATAATTGGTACGTGACTGTTATCCTAGCAGTGTGCACCTCGGGTGAGAGGCCTCTGATGTATCCGCAGGCCATTGCGTTACGTCTGCAGAAGAATTAAACAGCCCTCAAGTCAGTCGTTGTTTCCTGGTAAATGAGTGTCTAATTGAAAACCTCACACTGCGCCAGGCTTTTGGGTGCTCCTGTTTGGCCAGGCTATCAGGATATTCTTGTTACACCACAGGCTTCTCCTGGGGATAGGAAAAAAGCAAAGAAAGGGAGTTATTTGTGAAAATTCACGTTGGATGCTTAGAGCAGCTTCCACCCTGGGAAGTGAAGTATTTGCATTTTGGCACCTTTGGGTACCAGGGCTCATTGGGTTGCAGTGTGATGAGAAACCGCTCATTGCACAATTTAAATAACCTGGATCCCACGGGGTGGTGATGGGCAGGGGGACTGGTACCCAAACCCACACAGAGATAAGCGATGGGGCTCTCAGAGTACGGGAGAGGATGCCTTCAGTGGTACTGTTATCCTGTAAGATATATAGGATATAGAGGCTGAGCAAATGGACTCTGACTCCTGCGTAGCACTCGAGAACTATAAAAATCTCCATAACAGCTTTTATTTCATGTTATCAGCTCTTCTAATCACCTCTCCTACTAGAAAATCACCTGGGAGAAAGAAACAATGCCACCACTACAGAAAACTCACCCAAATTGGCCGATTAGATTAGGGAGCCGCTTCAATTTAGGAGGTAGATACCATCTCCCTTATGTTTGCCTGTGCAGAGTTATCTCCACAATAAACATTTTTTTAGCCTTCAGATAATCAAATACCAACTGGTAAGTAAAAACCAAGTATTTTGAGCATGCCCCTGTGTGTGTGTTAACTACTTGCTTTAGCTGGTAGGCAACTGGTTCCTCATAGCAGGGTTAGGGTTAGGCGATGCCTTTTTCTGGTATTAAATGCTGGGCTCAAAAGCCACCCTGGTATCTGAGGTGCTGGAGCAAAGGAGAGCCCTGCAAAGGGACAAAAAGCCCAGTTTTGCCATAAAGATTAAAAAAACCCACAAAAACCCCCACAACCAAACCCCATGTGGCATTTATTCATCTAAAGATCCGTGTGGGCGATGGGCGATGAAGCGTTAGCGGTGAGATCCTGCCTAGGCAGCATCTGCTCAAGGTGGTCCTGTGCCCGGCCGGCTGCTCCTGGGGGACAAAGCTCCTCTCCTGCCGTCCTCGGCCGACTTTGCTCAGAAACCCAATTTCAAGTGGTTTCCTGCTTGTCTCCATTTGGCTATGCATATGCTGCGGGAGTGGGGGGATTTGTCACACAAGGTTTCTATTTGATGAGAGCCCCTCGGGCTCTTGTTTTTACCGAAGGAGCCGAACTTCTCGTGTCAGGTTCTTGAGCACCCACCACTCCAGATGCGATCAGTGGGGAGCTGCACACACTTCGAGTTTCAGAGCCCATTTAGCTTTGATTTGCGTCTGGTATCTAGGGCAGACTCTGCGAAGTGTCTTATTTCATCCGGTCTTGCCGCCGTCTGTGATTTTATCAGAAAGTCTCATGGTATTTGGTGGTTTTTTTCCTTAACGTCCCAGCTTTGACTGTCAATGGATCACATCAGAACTGAATCATTCCGTTAAAAAGAAAAGCCCACATCCCCTGAAACGCTGAGTAGCAGTTGGGAAAACACAGAAGCTGCAAGAAAAAGAAAAAACAAATAGCAAAAAACTAGAACTTTCTGTTGGGGACATCTTGCTAGGGTTCCCCGGGCTGAAACATGGAGGCTTTTGGGAGGTCGAAGTTCGGTAACACTGCAGAAGAGCGGGCAAAGCGGGGCAGTGGGGGAGTTCCTGGCTGTGTCCACGTAATTTGGAAAGGCTCTGTCTAGCTCTGCCTGGTTTTATAACGTGTGAATGAGAAAAGCATTGGTTTTATAAAAGGTAAAGATGTTTTATCAAGCCGGGGGCAAAGTGACTCTGGTGGTGAAGGTGGGAAGAATCTCCCTGGACAGGTTTGATTTGGTTCTCCATAGCATCCAGGAATGGTACATGGCAGGTGCCAGGGATCTGTTTTGTTCCTTTTACAATCCTAGATTCCAAAATCAGTGGTTATAAGGCATTAGAAGCCACAGATTTCTTATTAATGAACACTTTGTGCCAGCACTCGGGGCTCCCAAGTTTTATTTCCAGGGCTATTTTGGCTTCAACCCTCTCCAGAAGCAAACCGTCTCCTGGCCCTTTCCTGCATTTGCCTCTCTCTGCTGCGAGGACTCACTGGTGGCACAGGGAGAACTCTGGAAAGTATTTAACGTAGCATCACTTCTCTTTATCTTTCTATAGCTGTTTGTTTCTTGTCCTTTATTTATTTTCACCACTAATGTTGCTAGAACAGGGGATTTATGTTTTTTTATTTCCTGAAGCTTTCCATCTCCTGTTGATGCCCTGAGCGTCCCTGTGCTCACGCTCTGCCTGCGATCCCGGCCGTGGCTGCGAGGAGCGGGATCCCACGGGAATTTTCACTAAGGAAAGCACCGGTCGGGTGGGGAAGTGCAAATAATCCAGGGTCAGGGCAGGATGACTGATGGAAACGGAGAGGTCGCAGCAATAATTTACTTAATAAGATGTGTCTGCCTACCTGCAAGCAGCAAATGTTATGCTTAGTCCCTGAACCGTGAAAGGTTATAAATGACTTGTTTATCTACTCCATTTGTGGATGTTTTCATTCTCTGCGTGACATTCAGATCCTTTTTTTCCTTAATCCTCCTGCTTTTGTGCACTTAAAATCTTGTGGCAGTGGTTCTAATGAATAGTTTTTAAGAGTAAATTCAGGGTTTCGTGGGCTTTTTCCCCCCCAGCAGTATCTATTTTGGAGGTTCCTTATTCTGTATAGTATGTTTAGTAAACTATATTTTCATTTTTTCTTGTAAAATGCTGTTAAAATTTTAGGGCCATTTAAAAGGGCATAGGGAGAAGACTCCTGCTGGGGTGCATCCCAGCTGTGAAGGGCTCAGTTAAAAGTAATATAAAAATAATAGAAAAGCAATATAAAATATTATAAAAGTAATATAAAAGCTATAACAAAAAGGTGATGCAAAAAGAGCCGCTGTATTTCCTAACTCTCAAATTAATGTGAGCCATACCAAAGTAGCCTAATCACTATCAAACTGGAAACAGAAAAGTAGGCAAAATGTACAACAGGAAATGCCATTTTTCCCCAAATTGGGCTACTCTGTCCTTGCCTACGTGACCAGAATCAACCCCCCTATTTTTGCATTGATTGCTTATGAGGATACATAAAAATCAACTAAATACGTTTTATTGCCAAAACATTGCTAAGCAAAGTTTATTTGTGCGCATTCTGCTGCTAATTCCTCTTGTAAATATTGTGCGAAGTGTTTGTTGTTTTTTGAAGTGTGAGCAGCTGTAGTGGTCGGGGAGACAGCTCTAATGAACAGATGTGGAAGTCAGGAAAGAAACCCTATTATGTTGCTTTCGTTCACCAAAACTTGTTAATTTGGGGCAATTTGCATTTTTAGCTGGAATTCTGTTATAGCCCAAAGGTGTAACGGTGGCCTTCAGAAGGGGAGATGGGGTTTTTTGCCTTTATGTTCCCCTCTCCCTTATTTACCCATCTGTAAAATGGAAACGTGTGAATTATCTGCTCCAGCCGAGTTTCCTGATGTTTCCTTCTGGTCTGCAAGGAGCTCATATCCAACACACTGGAAAAAAGCTGGCTGTAATTCATTGGAAAATGAGGTGTAGCTAATACACACAGAGTTTCCAGAGCCCCAAACAGTTTACTTTAACATAACGTATAGAAGGAAACATAATAAGGAAAGAATTTGGCATCTCTGAACTCCTCTCTTCACGTCTTTATTTGTCTGTGGCCTATGTCTGGCTTTATCCAAATAATAGAAGTTTTTCCAGTGCTTCAGGAAAGGCAGGCTTAGATTTTCTCATTTTGGTGGTCTCACTGCTGTTCTCCAGGAGATGCTTTCCTTTCCCAGCACACTCCCTCAGATTGATCAAAATCAACCCGACGCATTGTTCAGTGTCTCGTACATCACTGCTGGGTTTTTTAATACTGATATTTTCCTGCGAGAAGAAAAGGAAAAGATTTAAATCAGTTTGGCATTGTTTGGATGATTCTTCTTTTTAAGCCACCAGCAGAAGCTGGAAATCTCTAAAAAAGCAGCGTACAAGTGGTGTTCACCATCCTAGGTCTCAAACTGTGTTTCTGCTGGGAAACTTAGTTTTGGAGGTGTCAGTGTCACTGGGTGGGGATCAGAATGCTCAGCCTGGGAATGGCCCTGTCGATGTGTTCAAGACAAGAGGTGATGGAAAAGAAAACCAAAGCATTTCCCTGAGAATTCAGAAAAATTCTTGCCTTTTGTACCACCACTGTATGGAAACCAACGTGAGCAGCAGGGGGCTGCAGGAGTCAAACCCAGGGGATTTTCCCTCCTTTCCTTAGATTGTTCTTCTTGAAGCTAAAATATGCATATAGATATATGGTTAAAAGTATAGAAGTGTATATACATATATATATGACAAAAGTTTTTGTCTCTTTGTGGGTGTGTTTCCCCATCCCCAGTTTGAATTTTACTTTATTTTTACTGGCTTTCCTTCTTTTCTAGCCCTGCCCTCCTTCAAGCTGGGATTTCCTCCATGTCTTTGGCCCTGTGCTGTACTTATCAGGGATCCTCTTTAACCTCAGTTGTACTGGAGTGGGTAATTCCAGTAACTGGTTGTTTTGGCTGCTTTTCTCCCCCTGGAGGTGAAGGTGAGCTTATCCCAGGGTGAGTTAACAACAGGGTCATGTCCTCCCTGATTTGCAAGGGGAACCTGTTATTATGCAGCCTGAAAACCTACCGGCACTTTATGCAGCTACCTCATGCCGCAAACTCATCTCTTATTTATTGCCCACCATTCAAATGAAGTCGCATTTACTGTGGCTCCAAGGCATCTTTCCCCCCTTGAATCTCTGTTTCCAATTAATTTCCCCCAGATGTCATTAGTTTTGTATTTGCCAGGTTGCATCTCATTTTGTTTTCTGTCTTTTTGGTTAATAACAAAAAAACATAAGGGGTCACTTTGAGGCAGTGGAACTAATGGGCAACCATGAATATTAGGGAAGCTTGAAAAATTATTAGGGTGATGAAATCTTCCTCATGCTCCATGCTAATGAAAACCCAGCGTGTGGCTGTTTCTGAGATAATCCTATTGCCAGACTGATTGAAATATCATTGTGAGTGCTTTCTTCTGAATATCCATATTCTCTCTCTATATATACACACATTTAGCTTTCCGTGAAATTGGGAGTTCCTTATTCTGCTTTTGGTGCACTCTCACATGAGATGCACTAGAAGGATGTTTGTAAAACATTATAAAGCTGCCGTTGTTTGACATTTTATGCATCTTATAGAGGGATAATCTGGAGTTGGCAGCTGAATGTGCAGACCCTCGGTGTGTTGGACCTCCCACCCACTGCTGGTTAATGCCTCCCTCACAGGTCGGTGGCTGTAATGCAAGATGGGGACTTAGTGGCCTGCTGGTCTACAAGGAGCTAAGGACATTGGGTTTTCAGACAAATTTTGGAAAACAGCCATATTAGGGTTAGGTTGGATTTTAGGAAAAATGTCTTTACTGAAAGAGTGGTCAAGCACTGGAAGGGGCTGCCCAGGGCAGTGGTGGATTCCCCATCCCTGGAGGTGTTAAAAAAAAGCGTGGATGTGGCACTTGGGGACATGGCTTAGTGGCCATGGTGAGGATGGGTTGACGGTTGGACTTGATGATCTGAGAGGCCTCTTCCAACCTTAATGATTCTGCGATTAAAAAGCAAAACCTTCGTGTGCAGGGGGGTACAAACTCAAACCCAAGGGAAGAGCTTTTTCCTGCATAACCCTTTTGCCATGATTTTGGTGACTTGTACTGACTCTGTCGGCTGAGTAAAGCTCCGGTCTGGCTGGGGCTGAAGTGAACATCTGTAGCTGAATCACAGCACTAAGGCAGTGAACACATAGTAAAAAGTGCAGATTGTGCACTGGGATTTTTTTTTGATTCAGTGCAAGCAAAATTCTTTCACCAGAATGAATGGCAGCGATTCATGGCGATGAGAGGAGAGAGAAGGAGTCAAGACAACTTCACTGACCTTTAAGGGGGCTCTCAATCTATTTATAAATTGCCATTGATGTGTGGCTACACACTCAGCTAACGACGGATGGCAGTAGTTTAGTTCAGCCACTTTTTCTTCCTTTAATGGACTAAAACCATAATGGACTTTGCTGCGGTTTTTACTTCAGTTAGATGCTGATGCTTAATGTCGCTGCAGCTTGGTCTCTTCTTCCCCCAGGGATGACTGCAGGACTCTGCCTTGGCAATGCCTTCCTCACCAGCCCAGGACATGCAGGTCTCGCCTTCTCCTGCTCTTTCTCCTCCTCCTGAAGAGCCCCCGCTGTCTCATATGTCCAGAGATCCCCTTTCCTCCTCACCAACCCTTTCTTCTACATCGTTGTCCTTCAGTCTCACCTTTTCTGATATGGATCACCCTCCCTCATCTACTGAGTTTAAGTTGCATCTGAGGGACATTGGATAAATCCCATGGGCTTGGCACCTCTGAGAGCTGCGGGACCACAGGAGGAGATGGTGGGCAGCCTCGAGTCCCACTGTCTTTCCACCCTCAGGGAGTTGGTGCCTTGAAATAGTCTCTGTTATTCCTAGCAGATAACTCCTGCCTGTTCCCCAAAGAAGAGGTCCTTTGATGCTCTGTGAATCCCTGCCAGGCTCTCAGACCCATTGGTACCTCTCTCCTCTCTCTGCCCTGTGCATGGCCACACAGAGGGGAAATTCATCCAGTGCTGCTGAAATGAGCTTTCACAGATGGAGCAACCAGCAGCAGCCCGGCTTTGGCTGATCCCTTTGGTACACAGCATGGGGAGATGCTTCTGCTGCCAGGAAAGTTTGGAGATGCTCTTGCCCTTCCAGCAAAACCAAACGGCTGTGATAAACCCCGTGTACTGCAGCACGTGTGGCTGGGTCAGGTCTGGTTGGGGTTTGGCAGTGTTTAATGGCATGGCTGGCACGGGGCTGAGACCTCCCTTTTGCTGAGTCACCTCTCCTGCAAGTCTGTCTGTCTTAATAAAACAATAATTTTTAAAATGTTTTTGAAAAAAAGGACCAGAATTTAAGCATTTGTATTTCTAGGCGAAGGATTTGCCTTTATCCTGGTTTGTCCACGACCGTCGCATGGGATGGAGGCAGACTCTTAAATGTTCCGCATTTGAGAGGAATGTGATGAAAAATAATTGAGCTCATCTCACCTCTGGGCGAGCCACTGCAGCGAGTGCAGGCGAGGGAGATCTGCAGAGCTGGGCTGGCACCGCACGGCTCGAAACTAACACGTATTTCCTGCATTCGCCAGGAGCAGAAAGGCAAGCAACTCCTTCCTTATTTATCTTCTTTAGTTGCAAAGATGCATTAATCTACAATTTCCCCATACGGCTGCGGTGTTTCCCTGTGCATCCTAATCTTGACTTCACCCGAGGACGTGGGTCCCTGTGGGGGCTGTGGCATCTGCTTTCGCGTCCCCTGGTGCCGCCATCCCCATGATGCCCAAATCTGCGCCGAGTGATGTGGTTCATTGCCGGTCTTGTGGCCTCTGCATTCCTCCAGTTTCTGTAAAATCCTGGCAGAGTAGATTACTTTTCTAATCTCATCCAGGCAGGGAAGCTGAGGATGCTTTCTACAAGGCATCTGCCTTTCAGATACTTTTTAGTGGCTGTTGATCGAAATCGGTGCTTTCTGAAAAGAACTTTGATCCTTTCTTCCCTATCTTTAGGGGACACACAGGTAATAACAGAGATTAAACATTTTGTTACTAAAAAGTGAGAAGAGGCACCTTTAAAATTCCTTTCCCAAGGTAACATGAAGGGTGTCCCGGCAGCCTCTCCAAGTGTCTTATTTTGAGGTGTATCTGCTTTCACTTACATATTTTCAGTTAATTATTAATTGCAGCAGGGATTGCTTCCCTGTCTCAACATCGCAGTAAAGTGCTGTAACATGGAATCGGCTGGGTGAGACATCCCCGTCGCTCGTGGGGGACTCTGCTCTGTGTGTTATCCTGTCTACACCACCGAATTTTGAATATTTTGAGTACTTCCTCCCACTGACCCCCATGCAGCCTGGGACGAGTTCCCCTTGATGGCTGTGTTGAACCTTCCTCCCTCCCCTCCCCGGGCATCCCTGTGATGTCTCCTCGTGTCTTTGCACACTGTCCAGCCTGCATCCGTACACATATGTCAATAAATTAGCAGAGTGCATCGGTTCTGCCTTCTCTGTTCACACTCAGTATAAGGCTGAAACCTGTTTTCTGAGTTACACCTACTAAAAGCCATTTTACTGTTTTGTTTTTACGAAAGAAAAGCTGCAGCTACTTGGATGTGTGAGTTTCCCTGTGGTTTTTCCAGTGGTTCCAGCATCACGTTCGCCTGCCAAAGGGCTGAAGTTTGCATGGTTAACAAGGGTAAATGGATTTCCTGAGCAGCTTAAACATTCCAAATAATCAATAAAATTAAAAACCCCTGATCGATTACACATCAAAATGGATCTGTTCAAAATACCCCAGTAATTTCCCTGTTTTGTCCAGGCAGAGCTGTTGTATGGCAGTAACGTGGCTGTGTAGGGTGGTAACGGTCACCATGGATGCTGTGGGGGATGATGCTTTAAGAGAGCGCCATTGGTATGTTTTATTGACATTGAGGAAAACCTTTAATTCTAGACTTTATATAAATAATTTTTTGCTGGTACATTGAGCTGAATTCTCCAAACTGATCAGGTGAAATCTCCAGCCTAGCTCAGACACTCATAATTTTGACCCTAAAATCTGTGATGCTGCTGACCACGTTTGTTCTCTTATTGCTAAAGATGCCAATTGTATGCTGATTTTATCCTTGTCTTTGTTTCATGTATATCCACTTTCTTTATGGTGCAGAAGATGAGGCTCATACACCTACTGAAAACCTCCTTTGGTGGAAAGAGAAGCCACAACCTCTGTCGTACCTTCCATAAACCCTTCTTGGGGCTTTTTGCAGTTTGACATGTTATGGGGCAGTTTGCAAGGAGGAAATGTTTCTGTTTAGCTGCTGAGATAATTTTCCTCAGAATTATATTCCGGGAGGCTTCTCCTGATGTTTTACATCACATGGAGTTAACCTCTCTGGCTTTATGCCGTATGTGTCTTACAAATGCACTCTCTTCATAAAAGCTTCGGAAATGCTCTGAAGCCCGAGACTGCAAGAGCTGCAGCAAGGACCAGATTCATGCTATGTTGTCATAACAACAAACAATGATTTGAAATGCAGATTTTTTTCATCTTTACTCTTTAGCTGTGATTGAAAGCTGTGGAAAATGGGGGATTTGCTGTACTGAGGTTGTGCCTATTAGAATAAGAACGTGATAATGGAAGTTGGTCGGGTGCCCAAGGGATAAGGAGTCTGATTTAGGAAGCATCTAAACCCAGAATTAGATGTGTTTATGGGGTTGCCTATCCAGCTATTTCTATTCAGCCTGTAGGACCCGTGTCGCCACTGGGGAAGCTCTGGCATCTCGGGAACAAACTGCTTTGCTGCAGATAAATCACGAACTTCTGACCCTCTGATAAAGCCAGGGCAAATCACAGAGCCTTTGGCATCCTTTTCAAAACAGGTGTTTTGTCCCTTTGAGCAGTTTATTTGCCTTTCCCATGTCATTTGCAGATAGCTCCTATTGCTAAAACATGCTGTTTTCCTTTTCCAAAGAAGGAGTCGAGTTATTCCCCCGCGTCTGTCACTTCCTCAGCCACGGTGCTGGCATCGCCAGGGTTTTATGAGGATGCCAGGGAGGTGTCTTTGCTCCCGGCTCATCGCAACCAAACCCATGCAAAGCCCTCACCCATGCAGGGTTTCTCCTCTGTAAATGCTCGAGCCGTGCCCAGCCTCTCCTGCCATTGCAAATCTGCTCATGAGCAAATCTTCCTTGGGAAAAAGAGCATTTTTCC
>NW_010190323.1:46524-78204 GCF_000695765.1 Mesitornis unicolor
CACATGTGTGGCTGTCACCAGGTCCTCCAGGAGAAACACCATTGCCAAGGGGGTCCTGGGGTGTCACGCACACCACTTCTCCTTGCTGAGGTATTGGGGCCATCACAGCAGAGCAAACACCACCTCAGGGAATGCATTTTCTGGTGCTTTTTCTTTGCACCCTCCCAGTCCCAAATGAGCACCAAGAGCTGGGGAGTTGTGTTCAAACTCAACAGCCGATTTTCAGGAGCGATGGCTCGCTCTGCTCTTTCCACCTCTTGGCTCACTTTGCCTGTGCTGAGGTGAGAAAAGTGCCAAGCTAAACACAGAGGGAGAGGAGAGTAAGTGGAGGTGGGGTATTCTGGGGAACATTTCTGCAATGTTGAAGCACGGGTTTTGAAAACGGTGTCTCGTGGAAAACCCGTGTTGCAGGACAGCATGGTTTTGCACAGGGATGCTCAAAACCACATCCTGTCTTGCTCTGCTGGTTCTGCTAACAAAACCATAACGGCAGAACAGAGCTGTCAGGGGAAAATAACCTGCGCCGGCACTGAAATGTTGAAGCTGGGCACTCAGAATCCAGAAAAATTCAACCCTAAAAGGTCTTCACCCCATGAGCTGGCAGGTAAAACATGGAGACTTTACTCTATTTACCCAAGCACAGAGGACACATGCATGGGGTTATTTTGCTCATCAACCCTTCTTCTGGAAGTGGATGAGTCACTTTTCCCTAAATTATCCCAGTTTTTGTCCATTTCTCTCCACCTCACGCGATGGGACGCTGTACACCAGCCATGGTGGTGCCTGGGGAAGGAGGGGGGAATGAACAGCCTGACATCAGCCACCGCCTCTGCTTTAATATTTTACATTCAGATAATAGAAAATAATATTCTGCACATGAGGAGCAGTTGGTTTTCTCTCCCTTCTCTGGCGTGATCTGCGCTCCCTTTGCTGCTCTTCATGTTTCATGTCAGAAATGTCAGAAACCTTCTTATTTCCCTTGATAGGTTTTGTGATTTCCTCAGTCATCCATATCTGTCCCGGCTTTTTTCTTGTACTCATATTTCTGAGAAGCCAACTCATTTCCTGAGCTTCAGACAAGGCCTTTTTCTTGTCCCTTTTATTTCTAATCTTCATTTCCTTTTTCTGTCCCTGTCCATCCTCTTTCCACTCTCTCATTTATGCTTTTCCTGTTACACCAGCACTTTTCTCAGTTTGCCAGGGTGAAATCTAGCGATTTTGATTTTTTTTTATGGAAGAATAATCACAAAGAAGTGAACATGCTGGATATATCAACACAGGCGAGATTTGTTCTGAGCAGTGTAAATATTCTTGAGATCTGAGAGCCCTTGAAATGAGTCTTTCACCTTTGGGAAAAAAAAATGTGCTGATCGCATTTGCTCATGCTCTGCAGAGCGCTGGGCCGAGCGGGAGGAGCTCGTCCATAGCCCACAGTTATTTTCAGTCATATATTGCCAGCGTCACCTACAGAAACAGCCGGTAGACCAAAAAAAAAAGGAAAAAGTAGGGAAAAAACGGAAGCAAGTCTCATCTCCAATTACTTCCAGTGACAGGTGCAATCTCCAAAGCTGCAGAGGTGTCTGCTCGCCTCTGATAACTCTCCCGGTGTTGGATGTCTTTCTCCGAGCCTTTTCTATGTCCCGCTGCTGGAGGGTGGTGGGACTGGGGGGACTGGTGGGACTGGGCTGCTGGCGGGGTTCAGGTCTGCACCCGTAGGGGCCCTCTGCTTCCTCTGTGATACCTGACGCTTGATTTGCACCCTAAAAATATGACTTCTTAACTTCTGCGTCGTCTTATTTAATAGTAATTCTGGAAAAAGCAACTGTTGTTTAATAGTAACTTGTTGTTTAGGACGACTCACTGTTATGGCTGCTGCAGCAGAGGCAATGGCTTTGTTAAGAGGTTTTCTATGCTAAGTTAGACTTTGCATTTTATTCCGTGCGGTGGAATTTATTCCTTCCTCCCTCCCCTGCAGGGTCACCGCTGCAGCCTCTCTCTTGCCCATCTTTCTTAGCAAATACCAAGGCAACACATTCTTAATATTTCAGCAACATCTATTTCCTCTGTCAGCAATCTGATCCCCCTGTATTTCCAGAGGCCCCTGGAGCCTCTTTCAATGGCCCTTTTTTGTATTCCACACTTGGAAAAAAAGAAAGAAAAAATAAGATATTTGTATTTTCCTTAACCCCTAAGGCAATTTCCATTTTCTTTCTCATGCTGCTCACCTCCACCCAGCCACAAAAACTCCCCTCACCCTGCACATCCTTTGCTTCTGCCTCTGGTGGGTTGGGAGCTTCTTGCCCCTCTTGATTACTTCTGCGCCTCCCCATTCACATACCCCACACCACGATACATTTATTTATTGCCGGGTAACATCAGGGCATGCAACTATTTTCCTTGCCCATCAGGGAATTGCATACCTTGACTTGCAACGGCAGTGTTTAGTTGGTTTTACATGAGCTAACGATCGGGTCAGCGGTCCGTGAGTGCGTATCATTGCCTGTTAACTAATGAACACCAGCGTGGGTATTTCAGACACGGGTACGGATGGGAACGGTTGATCAGCCACAGAAAAAGGACAATTTGGCAGGTTGAAGGTGATGAAATACCTGAGCTGCACTCATTCAGCAGCCTGCGTCTCCATCCAGCCACAAATTTGTATTCATCAAGCAAAATGTCTCCTCCTCCTTGTGAATAAGACATGCAAACTTCTGCAGTCCTTCTCCGAGGGCTGGAACAGCGTGTGGCGTGGATGGTGCCCTCTGCAATGTTACTCCATCAGCATAAGGAAAATGGGCATGTTTTTCAATGGATTAAATCAATGTAAGATCCCAGCACAGGTCGAGATGTTTTTATTCCTGTTAGTAGATCAAAGTAAATAGTAGACTTCCCCTTCAGGCTTGCTTTTAACTGAACACGTGTGTTAAAACCTGGATTGTTCTGTTTACAAGCAGGTTGCTAACACGTCTTGAACCCCGTTCCTCTTAATCCAGATAGGATCAGGCAGACTGGGTTTTTCCAGCTGGGCAAGTGCTCCTCCAGCATTTTACGGAGTGGGATCGGAGCAGCCAGCGGCCCAGCACTGCCAGGTTGTTATCAGATGCGGTAGCAGGGGTTGGGGGAATCTGTGATGCTGGGACAAGTTATTTTGCTCTTCCTTTTTAATCATTTCATTGCTGCATGCCTGACTATGTGGATGATATTGATGATTACAGCGTTTTTAAAGCTGCCACAGATAGCTGCATCACTTTATAAATAAGGGAAGTGGATTTATTCTTGTTTTAAGCATAGGGAAAAATGAGAGGTGGCTTGGGCAGCTCAGGTCATGCCTGGCTCGGAGAGAAGGAGGTCTGGTAAGGAGCTGAGCATGGCACGTCCCATAGAACAGCAAATATCTCCAAAACCAGTCAAACTGCCTCAGAAAAAGAGCAAACATAACCCTGTAACTCACAGCGGTGACTCAAGAATAACCTAAACCTAAAGTAGCAGGTCAGTGATGTCCAGGAACCATGCGTTAGGAGAGGACAGGCTGGTGGGCTCCCACCTCACCTGGCTGCACTGTATGGGCAGCAGGGGTTCAAGAAACAGTGCTTGAAATAACAGCTATTTCCTTACATTCCAGGAATGTATCTGAATTTTGGTGATTCCTCCTCAAAACAGAATTTGCACTTGATTTACTGCCCAGGATGTGTTTGATCACAGTGTGAAGCCCAACATAGCATGCAGCAGCCGTTCCCAGCAGCGAGGGAGCCCAAAGCTGTTTTTCTTTATCTAGCTCAGTGTCAAGTCTCTCTTTCAGCATTTTGCCCTTTTCTGTGTAATCAAACAACCTCTCCAGAGCTTCCTTAAAGTTTGTGGAAGAGTCCAGGTCAGTAGCTATCAAAACTGGTGGGTATTTTTTTAATTTGGAGCTGCAGAATTGTGCATTTCCTCGTGCCAAACAAGGCAGGCGTTGGGACAGGCAGAGAGAGAAAGCAGCTGGCCTGGGACCCGTTGAGTCCTTCACGTTTTCCCTTGAAGTGGAGCGATGTGAAGAGCCATCCGCTGGGATCACAGACTGGCTTTCCACAGCTGAAACAGCCACGGATAATCCCGGCTGGATCAAAACCCATGGCCAGAGCCGCGGCTCTTCCACATGCCGGGTGCTGCCACGGCTAATCTGCTTTTGGGCAGTACCTGCCCTTTCAGCTCCTCGCTGCGAGCTCCACACTGAGCATGTGGCGTTGGCCGGAGAGGACGCACAGCGTTTCCTAATCCGTTTCCAGCGGCATCAGAAATCGCCAAGAGCCACTTCACAGGCAGGCGTGATGAGAATTTTTAATCCCTCCTCTTTGCTGCACAAGGTATTTTCGGCCTGTATGGCCCTATTATGATGCTAAGTAGTCTAAAAAGAATGCTTTTTTTCCGCTTTCGTCATTTTACATCAAATACAGGGTGTCATCTCTTTGCCAGCAGATCGTGAATGGGGTATGAAAGCCCTGATGTCATGTGCAGCAGCAGGATGCTCTGCAGTTATCTGGGCTACCAGGAGCATCTCTGGCACTGCTGATAGGTCTTGGGTTTATGCAAGTCAAATTATTTGTTCTTCTTATTCTTCCATGACTATTTCCAGCCAGCTAGGGAGAGAAAAACCCTATTTTTTGGCTGTCTTGCTGTTGCAGGCGTAGCTGAGCCGCTGATAGAAAATGCTTTGCAAGGAACTTGGTGTGCGTGAAGTTGGGTGAGGTGCGGGCAGGAGGCAGGCAGTGCGTGGCCCCTCGCTTGCACATTTCGGGCAGCTTGTGACACCGAGCTTGGAGCAGACAAGGGTTGATTTGTCTGTCTGTAATTTTGGCAGCATCACAGTTACTTTTAATCAGCTATTTAAAGACTTCACGGCTGGTGGCCAAACTCCTGCTGCAGATTCAATGGAGCAATTGACTCTTCTGCTCCTCATTGTGCCTGGATCTATGGCACGGCGATGCTATGGGGTCTGAGATGTTACAGCAGAGCCGTGCTGCGTGGCTGCAGGTCCTGGGGCTGTGGCATGTCCCTACACCCACTGACATTTCTGCATCAGTACAGGGTTATGCAGATCTTTGGTGAACTTCAGGTTTCTGCTGGAGATGAAGTTTATCCAGTATGGAGACAGCAAAGAATCACAGAACCATTAAGGTTGGCAAAGCCCTCTAAGATCAAGTCCAACCGTCAACTCAACCCCGCCATGGCCACTAAACTATGTCCCCAAGTGCCACATTTACATGGGTTTTGAACCCCTCCAGGGATGGTGACCACCACTGCCCTGGGCAGCCCCTTCCAGTGCTTGACCACTCTTTCAGCAAAGACATTTTTCCTCATATCCCTTTCCTGGTGCACCTTGGGGCCAAAGGACAGAGTGCATCTTCTCCTTCGATTTCCATCTGGCTCCTCTTGAAGATGGTCAGCCCACCACAAAGATAAAAGCCAGGAGTAAGATGGTCTCATCCATCCCCATCATGTGCGTGCCCAGAGCAAGGATGCATTTGGCTTTGCACCCTCCAGTGCACATGGGTTCAGCACCCAGGAGTCTGCCTGGTCTCATAGAGCGCCCACAGCCCAGCAGCCAAGCAAGGAGTCGTTGCAAAAGAAGGTGCAGAAGCGTCTCCTGTCCACGTTGCTGCTTTCTCCGCAGTGCATAGAAAACAAGAGGCTGATCTATGTGCCCTCAAATCCCCACTGCCCACAGAGCTGCTGCTGGCAAAGCCACCAGGCCAGCAAATATGTTTTGTTCTAACCTGACAGGTGTTTTCATTATTATTGTTATAACAACCCTTAATCGTCTGGCGGTCTTTAGCTCTCCTCAAGGGGGAGAGGAAAAGCTATACGAAGGAGCTCCTAATGGGAAAATATAAGTCAGTTTGACACCGAATTCCCCCTGCTCCTGGAAGATCCCGTAGCAAAGCAGGTTGCCAGAGCTGAAGCAAGAAAACTGCTTCACTGTCATTGCTGGATTATTTTTTCTGTGCCTTGCCATCAGAGCAATGATGAACAGCTCCATTAAAAAGCCAGGTCTGGACCCCAAACTGGAGTCTCCCTCCAGTCCCCAAGTTGGAAAATATTAGCATCAGAGACCTGCCTGCTGTTCTACCTAATAATGCATCATCTTAAGTCTGTAAAACCCAGAACTCACATCTATTACTTGTATTTGTGCTACCTAAGCCATTTCCATTGAGTCCTTACTGATAATTTCCCCGGGGTTGGCTCAGCCAGGTGGTGAGATCTCTTTTCGACTGGAAATGATGGGAATGTGCTGCAGCTGCTCCCTGGGAGATGGGTGAAAACCAGCTTTTCTAGAAAAGTAGAGGAGTCAGCATGCATTTGGGACCATGCTGTAATCCAGGCAACACCTACTGAAGGTCCAGACCCAACCCTGGTATTTAAACAGTTCATGCTCCATCTTAAGGTATGTTGAAATCATCTTTACATTGTTGAGGACCAGCCCTAATTTTTCATTTTGGAGTTGCTATGATAAGCAAAATGACTGCAGTTCTCCTGCAGCTGAAATGCTTAATTTCTTTCAATAAAGCAGAAAATGAAGTCCTGTTTCTCTGATTCCGGGCTGTTTGGCAGTGTGCTGGATATCAGTGTATTCACAGGAGACGCTATTACCAGAAATACAAGCAGGTTATTATTACTCATGCTCAGCCTGGGTTTTGATGGGTCTCTCCAGGATCCACTTCTATTCACTGTTTATTTTCATTAGTGGTTTGGACGCTGTAACAGAGGATGCAGTTACAAAACTGACGGATGATTTGGGAGTGGATGAGGTTGTGAGCGCTCAGGAAGGCAGAGCTGCGGCTCGGATTGACCTTGGCTCGTTGTGTGGCTGCTCTGCACAAATGAAATTCAGTATAAAGGGTAGCAAAGCCTTTCTCTTAGCAGGGCAAAATAAGGAATAGCGACCTTGACAGAAGTGCATGCTAGAAGTGTTCGTGACCCATCGTAGATCTCAACAAAAACATGGCTCTGCAACGCAGTGCGATTGTGAGGAGAAAAAGCAAAAACCATTTTCAGAGAGCAGGAGCAGGGTTGTGTGGAAAGCCATTACTTGTTTGGTTCATATACATCAGTGTTGGGGTGGATACATCAGGATTTGGGCAAAACTCTGGTGGTGAGCAGGTTGGTGGGATGTAGGGATGTGCTGCCTGTGGGTGCTGTAGGGTCTCTGAATGGTTCTGTCAAGGCTGGTCTGGGGGTGCATCCCCCAGTAATGGGGCAGGAGGTGGGACTGGGTGGACTCCTAAGACCCCCTTGCTCCGACATCCGTGATCACCTGCGCCTCCTGTCCCTGTGCCACCGAGGCACCGGGCTCACAGCTCAGCCATAAACGCATTTGTGCTGTCAGAACTTACAGCCCCGTGTCGAGATAAAGCAGGTATTTATATACTCGCAGTAAACTAAGGTCTTTATCTGTGCCACTGCTTCTGGTTGCTGTTTAAGCCACTGAGGAAAGAAGGTTTGGTATTTTCAAGCCTTTAAATGTTTTATTTAGAAAATAAACCGGAATCTCTTTGAATCTCCTTCTGTCTGAGGTAAACAAAATCTCAAATTGCTCTGGAGTGTTTGAGTTTTGCTGCCCTAAGAAAAAACATCTTTAAGGTAAACCAGCTTGAGCTTTGCGTTGGGAAAGCTAAGCCCTGACTTTTTCCCCTCGCTGTCAAAATGAGAACCAGCTTATGTTTGTTAGGAACAGAACAAGATCAGAACTTCCTCCAAATTTCTGCGGAGATGGATAGTTTGGGCAGGTCCCCTACATTTTTATTAAACTGCAGCTGAGGTAACCTAGGTTTCTCAAAAACAAATCTCTCGTAGTCCTTGTCCTAAAGCTTGCACCTTCTTGGGCATCCTGACTGCATCCCTCAGATTCGTGGTGTGAAGACGTGTCCTGCTAACGCTGAGGCTGAGCACTGAGATCTCAGCTGGTGGTGTGGTCCTCAGGTTGTGGTTGTGTCCCCTGGGAGCCCTGGAGCTCCTCTGCACGCTGGGAGTAAGAAGGGTACTGACAGAAAATCGTGCAGGTCCACACACTGAAAACCTGTTGAAGCTTTTGGTTCGGACTCTAAATGTACATGAAGATTTTTAAAAAATTTCTTTAACTGCCTTGCTGACGTATGGAAACAGCGATTTCATGAGCTGGGCAGTGAGCGAGGTCTTCTCTTAGAGCAAGACAGCTTTTAAGGTGTTTCTTAGCTTCAGCCTGTTAGAGGAGATCTCATTTCATCGTGGCAGGACTGACCCTGTTATTAGCAAAGCCCATCTTTGTTAGGTTTCCACTGGAATAAAATAGTACCTGACCCCAGAACGGATTTTCTTTCAATGAACCACTGGCAAAGGTCCTTGTGAAGGCTCTCTTTTGAATAAATTCTTGGCAGAGCTCTGGGTAATGAGATTTCAATTGAATAAGCTGTTAGCAGAGCACCTTTAACTCAATTCAGACAGATAGAGAGGAGCCCTGGGATCCAGGAGTCTCCAGTTTGTGCTCTGGTGGTGTCACTGGTCTGTCCTCCCTCTGTCTGCAGGGTGGGGACGCCCTCGCCTCCACACTCAAGCTCAGGTGGGGCTTGGAAATGCCCCAAAAGTTGTCAAAATGTTTTATGGGGTGCAATGTCGTGGCTGTTGAGGGCAAGGTTTCTGTCCCTATGAGCTGGATGATGACTCCAGGTTTGCTGTTTGATAAATGGGGTGACCTGGAGCATCAGATTTGGGGGTAACATTCTTCAAAACTGCTCTTTCCTGTATTTCTGCATAGGTTCAGTCTTATTCCCTTCTTTGTGTCATTTCTGAAAGAGCAGTAGCCAGAGTCCGGGTACTGCAAACCAAATGTACCTCTCTCTCCTCCCAAACGTCATTTGCCTGTTATTCCAGTTTTCCATCCGAGCTTGGGATTATGAGTGGTCGGCTTTCATGCTACAAATCTTTATAATGGGATTAAGCGGATAAGGACATGCAGCAAATGATTAGTGCTCTCCTGGGAGCCGTTAATGGTTTGTAAAGGCCCTCGCAGAAGTAACATCCACCCGGTTATGTTGTGCAGGAACAAACCTGCGCTTCCTTCCACACTAATTTTAGAGAGGCTGCAGCTCTTTGGGTAATAAGTATTGATTCCTCAGAGATCTGCTGAGAATTGTCAAGTATATAGATTTAATCAGAAGTGGGATTCTGGCTGTAGTGTGAATAATACACAGAAAATCACACATTTCATTAACTTTTTTCAGATGAAGATAGGCAGGCAAGATGAAAAGCCTCTATTCCCCTTCCTTCTGATCCTACCAAAAGCAGCATCTTCCACACGATAAATTCTTGCAAGAAAACACCCTCAGATTCCCTTAGGTGAGGTCCTGAGCACCTCCCCAGCAATGAGACACAGCCATGGGGGCTGTGCTGGGACATCCCTATGTCAGAGCATCACTGAGGTCTGCGGCAGGTTCAGGGCTCCCCGGTGCACACAAACACGCATAGGAGTGCGGCGTGGAGAAGGAGCCCCTGCAAAAAGACTTTATTTCCCATCTCAGACACCACGGGGATGAGCTCTTTCTCTGCAGGCAGCAGCCGCCCTGGTCTGCAGTAGATAAGAGTGGCAGGATTAGCTCCCCCAAAGGGAAACCCTCTCCTCGCTCCGAGGTTTTGGCATTTCATGCCAGTGAGATCTGCCTGCAATCCTGTTTGTGTGGCAGCCAACTGGCATCCTACACAGACTCAGTGTGTTGGTGGAGCGTGGCAGAAAGCTGTGTCTTTTTGTGTTACTACGGTTCTGGCTGGGAATTTTGTCTGCAGTCGACCAGAGGGACAGGGATCCCCTCGTGCTCCCATCCCGACAACTTCAGCAGGCTCAAGGTTGTGTCTTCTGAACAGAGTTACTGTGTGGAGCTACCATCATCTTCTGAAGGGAAGTCTGATGAGTCCAATAGCATTCAGATATCAACGATTCAGATCGTGCAATGACACCCTGGAGGCATTCAGAAACCGTGTGGATGCAGTACCTGGGGACATGGTTTAGTGGCCATGGTGGGGTTGGGTTGATGGTTGGACTTGATGATCTTGAAGGGCTTTTTCAACCTTAATGACTCTATGATTCTGTTCTATTCTATGAGTCTTTCATTGTGGTTTACACATTCTAAACAAAACAAACTGTCTACTTTTTTATGAAGGATGGATGCACAGGCAGATAAGCACACACGTAATTTGGGGAAGAATGAGCTGGTTTAAAAGTCTGAAAGGTTTCCTTGTTGGAAACACTAAACTCGAGTGCAAGGCATGAGAAGAGCAAAGATGGCTCATGGTGAAGAGATAACAATAAATGTCATCCCTCCAGGTTGGGTCCCTGCTGCTGAAAGGAGCAGCTCCTTGGGGAAATGCTGGGCTGCAGATAACATGGCCAGCAGCCAAAGTAGCCCTTGCTTCCTCA
The DNA here is from genome assembly GCF_000695765.1 of Mesitornis unicolor. Lineage (NCBI taxonomy): Eukaryota > Metazoa > Chordata > Aves > Mesitornithiformes > Mesitornithidae > Mesitornis > Mesitornis unicolor. Next base: position 56,948 of record NW_010190323.1, read on the forward strand.
CATGCTTCCTAATTAAGTTTTGGCTATTAATCTGTCTTCCTGTGTTAAAGTTCTTCTGCTGAATAACAAATTACTGTGAAGCATCTTGAGGTAGAGGCATGAAGTTGGTTCAATTTGAAACTGTGCATCTTGCAGCCCATCTGAAGTGGAAAATGGCTGGTTTGAGGCTGAGGCACAGTGAAGGCTTTGCATCTTTTTTTAATTGATCCTAAAGCCGTATGGGCTGCCCTGTTCTCCAATGCACTGATTGAGGGTGATTATAGAATTAGCTGGAAAAAACCCACAGAGGGATGTCCTTGCCATGCAGAAATATTCTTGTGTTCCTCAGCTCCAGGCTCTAATCCTCAGGATGACTCATCCCATTTAATATTTTTCATAAAGCTACTGGCATTGGTTTGTTATTTACCCATATAAATCTGTTAATGGCAGTAGCATTTGGCTGCTCACCTCCCCTGTGCTCCTTTCACATGTGGCAGGGAAAGGCCTCCTTCTCCACCCAGAGGAGAAGGTCTCCTCCTCTGGTGAGATTTGGGCTGAGATTTTTGGGAATCATCACGGGAAAGCCAGTGGATGAAGCTCATGTTTGAAATTAAAGACATGCTGAAGCTGAGGGCCTTGAGGACTGGTGGAGATGTTCTTGGGAGCTCAGATCTTGAACCCCAACACGGCTGGGGGTGCTTTTATTTCATGTGAGCATACCAAGTCTTTGCCAGTGGGATGCTGCTCATTCCTTTCATCTGCTGAGCTCTTCACAACCCCTTAGATCGTAACATGTCCAGGGCTGGGTCTGTTGTCTCCTTTGGTATACAGAGAGCAACAGGAACTGGATCTTGGTGGTGCTCCTTAGGCACAACCATGGTAAATGTGATTAATATGTGAGGGTATAATGTGACTTCTATTTAACTTGTGAGTGAATAAGGTGGGAAGGAGAGACTCAAACATCACGTAGCTTCAGGTCAAGCCCGAGTGCCAGGGTTGCTCCCTGCTCTGTAGCAGCATCCCCTGCAGTGCTGGTGGCTGCAGCGCATCAACGTTCCCATCCTCAGTTCCTCTCTATCCTTCTGCATGAAAAAACAGCCTCACCACACTTTAGGAGAATCTGTCTGAGTACAATTTTCTCTAAACACCTCATTTTCTAGCAAGCCAATTGCTCCTATCTTCTCGTACGCAGCTGTGACACCGTAATGACTTGCAAAGCGCCGTTCTGGGTGCCCTCCTATCTACATGGGAGCAGTCAGGATGTCTAATGATGGTGCTCTTCTTCGTCCTTCACTGACCCAAACTGCTCGCAACACCCTGCTTTTATCAGGCAGGAGAGCTTTCCAGCAGCTTGGTGTTTAGGTCGGATGGCTGTAGTCCATTAGCAACTGCCCAAAAGCTGAGCTCTGCCTTCTGGAGCGGCTGATCTCTCGAATCTGTCATTTTTATTAGCTTAAGATTTGACTTGGGAGCTTCATGAGCACAAAGACAGACTTTTTTTTCCTTGGGTTGAAAATGTGGCTGGAATTTAAACTGGGTAAGGGAGGAGGCCGTGAAAGATCTCGCTGTTATTCACCTTTATAGGTGACACTCGTGATGCAAAAGGGAGAGGAGGGAAATGCATCACTGGTAATTGAGACAACTTGCATGGAGAGAGAAACCCGCAGAGGCCCATAGGGATTCACCTGGATTCAAAAAGCACATAAAAAACCACCAGCAGAGGGTCAAAATTAGGACGAGCAAAAGGGAGGGGAGGGATTTACACATCTCTGCTTAGAAAATAAGCATTAAAATAAGATATTCCGGACAAGCGAGCATGATGTCTGGTGCATTTAACAGAGGCTTCGTGGAGTCCATGGATCTCCCAGACACCAGTGACTGTCCTGCCTGTGCCTCCTAGAGTCCCCAAGTGGGGTTTCCAAGGAAATCACAACAATCCATAACTGAAGAGCTCTGAAAACCCTACCTTTGCTCCCTCACCCCCCAGTTTAACCCCTGGAAGAAGAGGGAACACGTCAGCTTCCCCATAGTCCCCAAGGCCAGCTCACAACGGGATAATTTTGTCTTTCTGGGCTTGGATGCCCACTAACAAAGCCCCTATTTCTTGGGTTCTTTTCATGGATAAAATGAACATGTGTGGCTTAAGTGATGTTGTTTTCCCTTTGTCTCCATCTCCTCCTGCTCTCCCCTTCCATCATTGAAATCTTCTGCTGAAGGAGACACAGAGGAAATCTGGGGGAGAGGTGGTTTTTAGTAAGGCACCTATTGAAAGCTTCATGTGTTCTGCTGAATCCTTTGTTTGCCCTCATTCCCTATCAGTGGAGGGAATGCTGATCAGTTTAATTAATGGGAAATAGGTGGTGGGAACAAGGAGCAGCGATACCAAGAGCTGCCAGAGCTTCCTCGCTCTTGCTCTGATGGGATCGCTCCAGGGTGGAGCTGCATTTTGAACTCTGGAGAAGGCATCAGGGGACGAGATAAAATGTAGGGTTGCTATTTGATGGGGCTGTTTCCCAAAGCTGTTTGTGCAGGGAGGCTGTAACTTGGACATGGTTGGGTATCTCAGGTGTTCATGGTCATTCCCTTCTGCAGGAGTTTTATTTTGCAGGATATACCCCAGGACTATATTGCTCTAATAAAGGCATCTGGGAGCCAAGGTATGGGAGCAGTTCAGGATTTTTCTTTATGGACCTCTGATTTTGGAGTGGAAGGGAAAAGCAGAAGAAGAGGGAGCTCCTTATGCCACCTTGATGGGTAAACAACAAATAGGGGTATTTGGCCACAGTTTTCCTGAGAAAAGGAACTTTGAAAGTCTACTTTGCGGTGTTTGGTTTTGATAATCATCCTTTAGCCTACATCCAGAGTGTCCACCCCTGTGATAGCTCATCAGCTTTAGTCCCAGGTAAAGCTGATGAGATATTTTGGTGCATCTCACCAAAGTGCACCCTTTAACCAGCCCATTCCAGCAAAGGGGCTGTTTCCCAGCATCACTTTCCAGTGAAACTGGTTTCTCCTGGTGCAGGTTTGTGATTCCATCTGCCCTCTTTGCAGGCAATAACCTCGGTCAAAAGAAGTCTCTGCCTTTTTCCTCATGATGAATGACGGCTTTCTCACCAGAAAGTGATTTGTAAATACCTTCTAAGTTGAGTTTTCTCCTTTTAATTGATGCTGTAGTTTAAGACAGCTTTGTAATGAAACTTTTTAGAACTTTAGTTCATACTTATTCTTTTTGAAAAAAACAAACAAGCTCCCTCCTATGCTGTGTAACTACTATAATTTAATTGCCTCTTAACACTTGCTGACTCTGTGGACCACAGGAGATTCAATCTAAAGGGACAAAACAGAGCTCAAAATTTGTCCCTAAATGTGCGTGTGTGTTGGAACTCGCCTCCGGAGCCGTTACTGTTCTCCCAAGTAAATAATTTGGCCAAGCACGTGTTTCTAGGTACGTGCAGAAAGCACACGTGAAGATTACTGGTTACGGTAGGCTCACGCTGCTGAAGAATGGTTTGTGTCATGCAGATCCCACTCTCTGCAATTGTTGAAATGCCATTAATGACAGCAGACGATTAGTGCTGGGAGTCCGCGTTGTTTGGGTGTAGCAGGATAATTCCCGGTTGCCAGCAGAAGTTGACGATCTCTTCTCGGTTTCCAGGCTAACTTTCAATATCTCTTTGTTTCCGTGCAGCACGATTTTCCTCTCTGAGTAATGCGAGATGATTTACTGGGTGTCATATCTAAGAGATCTAAGGGGAACCTTCAATAAATTAAGTATTTTTCAAGAACACAGGGCTACATGCAAAACTAAACGGCCAAAACTGCCCTGCTTTTGCTGCCTGCAAGCCATTGACTCTCAGGACGTCAATCCTCCAACAAAATTATTCCCACTATGCAGTAATAAGCTTATTTACTGCTTAGATATCCAGGGATGTTAAAAAAATGACATTAAAGAGGGTGGATGTCCCTCTTGGAGGCACCCAAAAGTGACATTCTGTTCCTTACAGCCAATGTGGCTTCAGCATCTGGCCACTGGGTTTTGGTATCTCCTTTTTCCCATGAAAGTCCTTATCCGCTGTCTTCTTCCAGTCACTTCTTGTCTTCCTGGCATAAACTGAATGGATTAAATGGTTTAGGTCTGGGTGGCTCTTGAGTCAGATTTGCAGGCTCAGGTCCTGAATATCCACATACCTGTATCAGAGCAATACACGCACATGATATTCTGGGTGGGTTACCGGGGTGGTACATTTAAAGTAGAGCAATCAATGTAGTGTATACACGTCGAAGGATCGACCTCTTCCCCCGCGTGCTTGTACATACAGATGAGGTTGTTACAATAAATCAATGTGTTCGGTTCCGACGGAGTTGCTGGAAGTATCTGAGGACTGCAGGGATAAAGCAGAGGTTTTTATCGCTCTTTCATCAGTAAGCATTGCAAATGATCGATTAGACAGGGAAATGTTCAGGGAGGCTTTTGATTATCAGGTTTTCAGCTCCTTAAGCCTCTCCGAACCACACCGGGGCTTCCCGGGTGCTCCAGCCCGGAGTATCCCTGCCCTTATCAGCACCGCGGGACCAAGGGCTTTTATCCTTCAGCATCCTCTGTGCCGAGGGCGCGGGGTTTCTCTCGCTCCATCGGATCTCGGCAAACAGCGCTGATTGGGAATGAATCACAATTTTAATTTGACAGAAAGCGATCCCGCGCCACCCGCTGCGATTTCTCCTCTCCCCACCCACGTTTGGAGCCTGCTGCAGGGTGTCTGCGGGAAATGAGACGTACAGCCTGCCCTGGCTGGTAAAAGCCTATTTAAGTGATCAGCCGTAGACTTGGGTGGAATATTAGGCAGTAAAACAGGTTTTCTAGAAAATGAGATTGCCCCCGGCACTGGTAAATCCATTGAAGGATTCGAGGAAGTCGGGTGGATATGGTGACATCTGGGAGGCAATAGGTATTTTTCTTTCTTAATAATTCGTACACTGAGGGACTATAAATTAAATAGTTTTCAAACACAGGACCTGATCCTCCTCTTGTCATCATTTTGTACCTGTTTCGGTCTCACTTATTTCATAGGTTTTAATACTGGGAGATAAAACTTGGATGTGATTTCTGAAATAACATCCAAGCACCTTCCTTGGTATTGTGGTATCCATGCATATGGGAATTGACTGGCTCCACTCCATCAAAACCCTGATGTTTTAATGGGGGAGGAAAAAGCAAATGAAGGGTTGACCCAGGCCAGGCAGGGATGAGAATGATGCTTTTGGCCTCGGACATCTCTGGGAAAGAATCCCCCATCCCGGGGGTGCGTTTAAAGCACCCGTGATGGCTTTCTCTCCAGACTGGCTGGTGTGATGAAATGTTGATTTCCCTGAATGGAGCAAGACGGGAGATCTGTGCAATGTGTGGTTTTAGTAAATTAAGCGTTACAAATGCTGCCGCCGCCCATCCCCCCTCACATATGTTCCCACTTTCCCCAGTATTAAAATCCAAATAGTCTGCAAAGCACAACTGTCTTGAATCGCGTTCCCTCGTCTGCCACTTTGCAAACGAGGAGAACCCTTCTGGGCCCTACAGACCAACTGCACGGTATCGATCCTGGCCATGCAGAATAGGACCATAATCAACAAGATTATGCGTGCTGACGCCTGGTCCTTGCTAGATTAGCTTTTAATTCTTTCTTTTAAATATTTCGAATAAACAAAGTGTTCTTCCCTGGGGCTGCAACAACTGTTGGGAGGATTTTGATCACTGTTGGCTGTGCTGGTGGAGAAGACACCTGGGATTAAATATTTGGTGTGAGGCTCGGAGAGATGAACCCCAGCAGCAGCAGAGCAGTGGTGTCCTCAGGATCCCTGTGCTGGGGTAGTGGGAGGTGAGGCTGGGAAATGCAGGACATCACCATCCTGTTCACCCAATGCTTTCTCCAGAATTGGGAATAAAGGGAGCTCCAGCCTGCCGCAATGTGAAAAGTGAAGAGAGAGAACCTGGGAAAGGGACATGTGTGACCGGAGCGTCGACAGATGCTAAACTGAAATATTTCCAGGCCGTGATGGCAGGATGATTTTGTGTATCTGACTTTCTTTTTAGAGTTTGCTTGGTAGTCGCAGAGAGGGGAGAGCAAGACCAGGCTTCCTATTGTGCCACGGTACAGCTGCTCTCAACACGATTCTTGTTTCTGATTAAAATAATTCAATGTGTTTCTGCAGTTGGCAGGAGGTCGAAGCAGTTTGTGTAATGCGAAATGTAATAAATGTTTCTGAAGGCAGGGAAAAAATATTTAGCAAATCTAGAGTCAAGTCCCATCTCTCTTAATTTGTCTAAACAAGGCGGTAGATAAGGCTTTTGCTTTTGCAGAGCAGGAATTTCAATTACTCGCAGGAAGTTTTCAAATTAAGAAGAAGGAAGCTAACAATGAACACCGTTTCCTTAGGTTTCAAGCTCTGCAACATGATGAGCCAGGGTTTAGAAGTGATTAAAATGAGGAGTGACACCGCAGTCCTTGTCAATGCCTGTGCACACCGGTTACTGATGGCAACAGGGACCGGGGGAGCTGGACATCGTCTGTCCCAACAGCCGACTGCTATGGGATGGATGCTTGGGCAGGTCCATGGCCTTGCCTGGACATCTCAGAGACTTTGATCTTTAAAAACTAAGGGTGTGAGATGTCGGAGGCGACTGCGGCACCAACCTCCTTTTGTCAGTACAAGCTCGGCCCAGGGAAAGCTGCTGATCCTCCACTGTGGAGGCTTGAGCCAAGCCTAGACCCAACCAAGGAGCTCATATTGTGAGCATTTGGCCTGCGACTACATGAATAAAAAGGCTGAAATAAGCCTCAAAGGTTGGCCCAAGATGCTAACCATGAGCCATACTATTGAGAAAAGAAATAATAAAAACCCCTCAGCATTTAAGTTGAGATGGAAATGGGACTATTATATAAAAGCTATGGTGATAGGTGGTTTGAGGAATGTGGATTATTAAATCCGAAAGCCCAGATGAGTCTGTGCTTGGTTCCTCTGGCCGCTCTCGGCAGCTTTTCAGAGGGACGAGGTGGTGGGCAGGGATGGAGGCAGACGGGCGGCTGGGGGGCCAGCAGCCCCCTGACCCTCTATTGACAGCTCCATCAACATCAGCAGGACATCATTTTTAGGCGTAATGCTTGTGCGTAAAACCCAGGGAGAGAAAGATGATGGCCAAATTGAATAAAGCCACTAGTGTCTTCTGAGTTGTTTTATTTATTTTCTATTATGTTTTTTATCACCGTCGCATTAGGCAGCAGCCATTCTGAGACCGCTTTCAATCTCTTCCCATCGGGCGGCTGCATTGATAATCAGTTTTTCAGAGCACAGATCTTTTTCCGGGTTTGAATCATTTGGATTTTATTAAATAAATGTGCATTTGTGTCGAATGGAAACTTTGCTCCTTATCAGGATCATCCGTCTTGGTGCAATGACTGGGAACAGCTGTTCCATGAAGCAAAATCTGATAGAAACACTGGGACGAGATATAAACACAAACATTAGTCACCATGGAAACAAAAGTTACTGTGAGATGGCTCCAAAAGCTGTGTTTCTATATGTTTCTTATCCTAACTAAATATTCCTGTGGGATTTTGCCAGCCACTTCATCTAAAGCCGTCTAGGAAGCGTTCTGCTTACATGCATACAAATCACTGCCGAGCGGCACAGCCAGATTTGGGTACCACATCACCCCGCTGTTAGCATCCATGGGGTTATGGATTTATGGCAGGAGGCTTGGGGGGACAAAACAGCATTTTAAAATGTCAAAGGGTGAAGCTGAATTTGGGTACTTGCATCAGAGCGGATTTGTGCTTGCGGCTGCTGGTTTATCCCAGTTCCAGACTGGGATGCTGAGCCAGCATCCAGCCCAGCAGGTATCGCTGCCAGCGTGGTGGGGAGGGTCGGGGCTGTAATCTGGATAATCGGGGGGCTTTGCTTCTCCATCTGCCAGTCCTGTGACTCCTCTCTGTGTTTCAATAATGCATTGATGGAGCAAGAAGGTTCATTGCCCACCAGAATGGCTGCAACTAAAACCCGGTTCCTCTATTGAGGAGCTGTAGCTTGAGCTAACCCTTGGAGACTGCGAAAATAAATCTAATTTCTGGACTAGGGCTGGCATCTTGCAGAGAGGAGCCAGCAAAGACCTCGTGGTGCTGTTGGCCAGGGGACAGCAATGACAACCAAGGGCGGTTTGAAGGGAGCTGCTCGCTCAACCAGAGGTGGCATCGTGGCACAGGGGGTCACACCGCACCCGTACGCAGCCCCTAAATCTCCCTCCTTGGCTTCCTTGGGCCTTCGCTCTCCTTTTCACAGGATTTTTAAGAAAATCCACAGTCGCTATAGCAACTGCTGGCTCTGTGGCACGTGTGGCTTCCTGCAGCACACGTGGGGACGGGGTGCTTTCAAACAGGGACTCAGCACCCTAAAAACGGCTGCAGCCCTGCCTGCTCTCAGCCCCTCAGCCTTGCAAACTGGCCAGCCCAGCCGGAGGGGATGCGCTCAACTGGTTCATCCTCTTCCTTTGGTTTTTGGCGTGGTTTTGGTGCCCACGTGGAGTGGAGATGCACGTTCTCACTGTTAATGTACCTCATGCACCAGACTTTTGCTGAATTCCTCCTGGCGATGCCCAGCAGAGCGGAGGTCGGGTACATGCAAAGGTCTCATTGCTGCAGCGCTGGCAAAATGCATTTGGTTGCATTTGTCCTTTGAAGAACTTGCCCTACTTCAGAAAATAGTGATGTACAGTTGAGTGAGCCACTGGGCACATCAGTTTGTCTATCAGAAAAGAAGGCTCCTTTCCATGGAAATCTTGCTCCTGGTTATAGTAAAGATCTATTTGCAAGGAACGGAGAGGAAAAAGCAAAGAGCAGACACTCGGTGGCAGGTTCCCTTTGAAGCCTGGCTGCTCCCATCACGGCAGCGGTTCAAAATTGTTTTGCAGATGGGAACGGGACAGTAAATTAACTGTATTGAGAGAAACTTTGGGACAACGTTGAGAAAAGCATTTTTTTTTCCCTGGGAAATGTAAGTATTGTTTTTTTCTCCCTTTGTATCTTCTTAATTTTTTCGCTCATTTTTACTTGAAAAGCCTCCTTTAAACTCAACCCCTCCTCCCCACCCTGCTGATGGAAGCCCAGACACCCACACCAGTTAGCGGCACTGGAGCCAAGAGAAGGACGATAATCCCGGGTGTCTGAACAGCCAATTCCCACTAAATCCGGCTGGATTTGGGTATTTAATTCACTCAGACTCCTCCTCTTCGCATACCCCAGCCTGGCGCTCCCAGTAAGTCCATCCCACACCAGTCTGAGCCGCGTTGGCAGGCGCTGGGCTCAGCGGCATGAATTATCCCAGCTCGGCAGCTCCTTCCCCCTGACTTTTTGAGGGATTTCAGTATTATTGGAGAGAGGGGGGGCATCGTGCTTGGGTAACCACACTGGGTTTGGCCTCAGTTGTTATACCCACAATAAGCATTTTGGAATAAATACGAAATCATCCTGCAAAGTGTGGCTTCATTAGCAGCAGAAGCGAGCGGCTGTGGGGAGTGTGGGGGGGTCAGTGCCATTCAGCCCCTCTGAGGAGCGATTCAGCGCCTGTGAGACGGGGGAGATGCCTCCTGCATCCCCAAGCGGGCTCGCTGTGCCATTAGGATTCACCCAGCTGTGGGGAATTGCCCAGACCCCACTCTGGGGACACCCCCTCCAGCTTCCCCCTGCTGAGGTTTGCTCATTTTGCTCCATTTGCAAAAGCCCCTGGCTTTGCATTTACCAGCCCTTGGCAATCCCAAAGCTCCTCCTCAAAACAAATCAACAGAAACTGCAAGGATAATAATAATCGGAATATAATAATAATAATCATTGGAATATTATTATTACCAAGGATAATGATAATTTGGAAAAATTGGTGGCTTTTGAAATTTATCTCCCTTTTTCTTTGAGTTTGTGTTATATCCCCAGAAGCCAGCACAGCAAAGCACCCAGCGCCCATCGCAGCGCATCCCTAAGGGCAGGGGGTGAGGAGCATCTGTGGGTACATCGGGATGGAGGAAAACACCCCGAGGTCAGGGAATTGCTTCCAAAAAGGTGGTTTCGTGGTCGTGGCAGGGCCTTGTGTGTGCAGGTGACCGGTGTAATATGGGGGAGCAAGATGTGGGGTTTTATTCGGGGTTTTAAAAAGAGCAATGGATTCAGGCCGGGCAGTGGGCAGCTTCCCCAAATCCGGCATAATTGGCTCTTTAATCTGCTCCAGAGACTCCCGAGCTGGATACCGATGCCATCTCCTCCTTTTGATGAGAGTGGTACAAAAAGGAGAAGAGGAAAAAAAAAAAAAAGAAAAAAGGCACATGATGTGAATTTATTTGCATTTCCCAACAATAATCTAGTCATTCTGCCCGGGAAATGCGTGTGCTGCTTAATGCCCCTCTGTGCCGATTTATTTATTTACTTACAGATTGATGTTGCAAAGGTGGAAAACAAGAGCCAGAAAACGCCTTTCCAATTTTATTTTCTTATTATTTTATTTTATTTTCTGATGTTTTATTTTGTAAGTCAGGGTTGGCTGAGCCTCTTGGCAGGGGGAGAATCGCCGACTCCGCGAGCCCCAGCTGCAGCCACTGGAGCCACCCCCCAGCCCTGCGAAGAAATCACATTTCCTACCAAAATAAATGGCAGTTGTTGAAGCCGAGTGTTTCTATCCTGCCTTTATCACCCAATTTTGCCCATTCTGGCTCAAAACGGCACATGCAGCGCAGCCCGACACCGGCCCTGGTCGGGCTCTGAGCCCCAGCTCTCCATCACCCAAGATTTGGGTGTTTACTCAACGTAACTAAAGGCAGGTAATAGTCAAGAATCTGACTCCACGCTCAAATATCCTGGAGTCCCAGGTAGAAAACTGCACCGTGATGCTTTTCTTCTGAACAAATTACATCTGGAAAACGCAGAATTGTTGGGATTTTGAAATAGGTGCCTTATTTCAACTTTGCTTGCTAGCAACGATGCTGCTGCACAGAGTAATTACACAATAAATTTGTTAGAGGAATATAAAGCCATAAAAGCGATGGTAATGGTTTGCAGTTTAATAGCTGAATTGTAAATGAATTTTCCTATAGCAGCTTTAATGCAGCGGGCTGCCACAATTAAGAGAGCGTTCTTTGGGGTGCCTTCAATTTTGTGGTGGTGGTGTGAAGTTCAGTGTCATTAATTCTCTCATTTAAGGAAGCTGGGGAGTTAACCACTTTGAGCTCCAAAAGGCAACTTTGACTTTCTTTGCAACCAACAAAATATTGTCCTGGAGGAGGTGTTTTTAGCCCATTTGGCACTTTTATTTTCTTAGAGTTGCTACTGTGGAGTTGTGGAGTTTCCCTGGTGCCGTCCATCTCGTCCCCACAACGTGGGGCATCTTCTGCTGCGGTGGTGGAAAGTGAAGAGGACCAAGCCCTTTGGGGGGCAGAGACACCTCGCTCATAGCATTTAATTTCTTTTTAAAATTTATTTATTTGTTTCATATAGAAAATAAAAATGGAGGTACGTGGGGTTGTACCAGCCTTACCTGGTGGCCTGCGTTTGAGGGCACCGCTGTGAAACACCGTGTGTGGTTGGCTTGTGAGCAGCTTGGAGGCAATTTCAACTTTTTGATAATTATTGATGGCCTGTAATGACGTTGCCATTGCCTCTGCGGAGGAGTGGGGAACTGTTGCAACTGCACTAATGGGAGTGCAGTGGGCGATAATTAAAAGGCGCAGTCGTATGTGAGGTGATGGAGACCTGATGCTGCTCCAAGGGGAGACTCTGGATCCTCTGTTCCCAGCACTGGAACCAGCTTCAGGGGAAAGCAGAAGATCCATGGGGCACCACTCATTTTTTAGGGTGACACCGAGCAAAACCGGGGTCCCCAGTCAAACTTGTCATGTGTCCCTGTTTGTGTTTGCTGGGGACGGGGAAAATTTCTGCGAGGAGGGACGGTGTTTGTACAGCACCGCAGCTTCTCGGCCTTTGTATCTAACGAGTGCTTCCACAATATAAATATTTAAGTATAATAAACAATTATGATCAAGTTTTTTGGGTGACTGCACACAGCAAGTGAATTTCAAATTCATTTCCCATGGGTATTCAGGCTTCAAATGCACTTTCTGTGAATGTTCATGCTAATAAAACTCCGGTGCACAGACAGAGAACACAAGAGAGATGCAAATACGACAAGGGCAAATTTGCTTAGGAGTTCAAATGAATATTCACCAACTTTTTATTATTTTTAAGTATTCATCCCTATTTGCTATAAAAAGGTTATTTTAGCTTTACTCTCCGAGCGCAGCGAAGTGTGTCTTTCTGAGGTACAATATTTATTCCCTCATGCTAATGGAAAGTTTTGTTACTAGCAAGCAAGGAGTGCATTTAAAACGCACTTTATCTTCAGGAGATGTCTCTACTGAAGCCACATGAGTTATCACTGCCCTGAGTGACATCTGTATTTCAGCCCGTCCTGCAGGCTAAGGCTGGGGCTTTTCGGATGACCCTGCGGGATGTAAGAGCCTTCACTCCTGATAAAATGCAGGGGGAGTCAGAAGCAAATTTCCTTGCTCTGCTTTACAGAGCCAACCCCCCCGCAGGTTTCTGCACTATTTCAGTTGTTCACTGCTGACCTCCCTGTTTTTTTCCCCAGATCTGGATTCTTACACTGTTCTTTTTCCTCTGATTTTTCTTTGCTCCTCTTTCATCCAGCGCTGCCCTCAGTTGCGAGGATGACGGAGACGCTTTTTCTCCATACAAGCCATGCTCACGTTTGGAAGGACGTGGGGGTCACCGCGGCTCCCTTTGCCTGAGGCAGAGGTAGCACCGTTTTGACATCTCCATTTGATTTCCGTCCTCGCATTGAAAGAGATGCAAATTAGCAATAATGAATATTTTCATTAAAAGTGTCTAGACATTGTATCTGTGAACAGGATAACGGTGCTGCTGCTTTCTATCAAATACTCTGAAGTAGACCCAGGCCGCTTTACTTCTTCTTTTTTTTCATCAGAAAAGATAACATTTATTTAAAAAAGAAAAAAAAGAAGCAATTTAATGTAAGTGAAATTAGGGTAATTGCTAATTATGTAACTGCAAATGAGGCAGATCTTTATCCGGAGGCGAGTGGGTCTGGCGCGGATTATGAACCGTTGGTTTCAATGAGAGACGAGAGACGCAGCCAGACTGTGTGGGGGTAGTTTTGGTGCTGGTCCCTTTGGACAGCGAGGGGTTGGGGGCTGCAGCATCACCCACAGCTGTGGAGGGCACCAAAGGCACCATGAATGTGGTGTCCCTTGTCCCTTAATCGTGTCTGCTCCATCAGCTTTCGGGTCCCAGATACTTTCATATTTTCAGTGACAAACTGCATTCAATGCCTGAAAAAAAAAACCTGGGAGGTTTTATTTTTCTATATGCACTGGAAGGAAGTTAATAATACAGAAACCGGATAAATACATCGCCCTCACACCACCTGCGGTACGGGGTGTCGGGAAAATTGAACGCACTCAAATGGCTTTGTAGATGCCCATCTCTGGAGCTATAAAACCTGCTGACAGTGAGCTAACACGAGGCCCGGCAGTCGTCCTGCCCTGTTTAATCGCCATCAATAGGTGTTACAATAATTTTTGAAATTATTTATTTAGCATTTTGCATCCTTCTTTTTTTCGGACAGTCCTGCCCATCTGCCCTGGCTTGCTCTGAGCCCACCTGTGGTGTTTCCTCTCGGATAGGACCACCAGCTTTGCCTTGCACCCCTCCTGCCCCACAACACCTCCATGTGAAGGCATCTCCCCTTTCTCCGGTGCACCAGGCTTGGCGAAAACATCCCAATTTTAATGAAAAGCTATTAATATAAATAATATTAATATTAATGAGTCCCACCTGAGTTAGCTGAAGGGCTCGATGATGCTTTACTCCTCCTCTTGAGGAGCTCTGAGCTCCTCCAAGCTATGACTGAACACAGCAGGGTTGCTGCAGAATGGGCGATGGAAGAGGGTGGGACGGGGGTGGAAATAGTGAAAATGTAGGAATAAAGGGAATTATTTTAGGTGTCTTTAGCTGCCGTATATCAGTAGCAAAGTAAAATGCCCAGGTGCGTTGCCAGGACCTCCATTTGATCTCTGACTTAGCGCCAGAATTGTTCAGAGGCTGCTAATCACCCCACTATCAATTTTATACCGAGATACTTTATCACGCTTCTGTGTTTGGTGTGAGGGTTTTGTTTAAGTGTGTTTTTTAAATAAATATATATTTTTAAAGTAATCCATCTCAGAAGCTAAATGGACTTTATTAGAAGCAGCACCCCCTCTGCCCTTCCACGCCTGGGTGCTACATTAAGGTGAATCAACCTCCAGCAGATTTTAATTAAAAACTCCTGTGTAGACAAAAAACAAGCCATACCTAAAAAGTAGGGGGTTTGTTACCATTTTTTGGTTTAGACAACTGTGCTAAAGTAGAAAATACACTGAGCCATTTTGAATCAAGACAGCACAAGCAGCCACATCCATGTGCTTCCAGCTCTGCATTCCCTGGTTTTTAACCCAAATCTCTGCACCTCTGCTCCACAGATGCCACAGCGCTACCGAAATTGCCTGTCCCATGAGGATGCTCTTCCTGAATGGGTTGGGTTTTTTTAGGCAAGAGATGAAGGAATTGTTCCTTATTTAACTGGAAAAGCTTGCTGTGTTTTATAGGGTGCCACTGGGTCACAGCAACCCTTCACAATGCAGCTTCAGCCCATCTGTGCCTCAGTTTCCCTCTCTGAAATGAGGTCATCAGTATTTTCCTCCCTAACCAAAGAAATAAGGTACCTGTGAATCATCTGATAGAAAGGCATCTCTCTCAATCCTGAAAATTGATATTTTTCAGAGTATATGACTCCAGCAAATTCAAGTTACGAACAGTTAAGAGATGGACACCAATGTGCTCTGAGCACCAAATGCACACAATCAATGGATACACACTGAAGCTTTAAAGTGTGACTATAGATCATGTAATGTGTACGTTTATGAATATTGCTGCCGTTTTTCAGCTGCCTTCTCAATCCCGAAGCATTATCTAGGTTTATTTCTGAAGCTTTCACAGTTTAGTGGGGAACGTAATTGTCCGTTTGTAATCTTAGGCAATACAGGATTAGTCCGTGCTGCTGGCAGCGTCTTGGAAAAAAAAAGAAAAATAAGGAAAAAAAAAAATAAAAAGGCCCAAAAAAGCTGGTTTTACTGTTCCACGCTCCCCAGACACACTCCTTTGGTGTAAAAGCAGCTGGTTTTCAGTGGGGCGATCCTCAAACCAAGCGTGCCACCCACAAAACAAGGGAGGACGACGACACCTGCACCAGAGCACGGTTTCTCTCACTTGATATGGAAAGGAAGGACGCTTCGCCTCGGGTAGCCTTGGAAGACTAAATTACATTTCGCTCTTGTCTAGATTGTGCTGTGCGGTCCCCGAAACACCTGTGGGAATTTTGGGGATGCTGATGTGTGCCCCAGGTGGCAACAGGAAGGCGCACTGTGCATGCTAAATCCCCTCCTTTACTCCCACCACGGAGCTCTCCCTTTCTGCATTAATCTTGTTTTGGAGGCCTGAACCACACTCGAGGCCTTCTCTTTTACTCATGTCACAAATATTAAAGCAAAAAATTACACTTCTCTCTAGCATCTTCCTTTTCCAGGATGCTGGAGCTGACTCTTCCCACGTGCTCTGCCCTGCAGGCCCCATTTCCAGTTTTGTTTGCTGAGGAGGGAGGAAAGGGATGGTTTTTTTCCCATTGCTTTTGCCAATAATATTTTTTGCCACCATTGGAATGGATGGCAATGTATAATAAATACAAATATTTATTCCTGCCCGATTTAGGCTAAAGCCAGGCCTAATACAATATTTATTCCTGCCAGGCTAAAGCACCTAGAGCGTCCTGAAAATTCAGAAGCATCTGAATTTCACCGCTGTCTCTCGCTGATGTCAAATCTTCACAGGAATTGAGTTCAGAGGACAAAGCAGCCGTCAGACGAATGCTGATGCTGTGCTAATGACAGGGTACCCCGACCCACCCCGGTGTGCGGCGTTGTTGCTGAAGGAAACACGGAGGCAACCCATAATCACCTTTCCTGCGCCTGTCTCACTAACACTTAATTTAAGTATATATTTATCTGATGATTGATCACAGGATTTTTTTCAAGGCACCTATTATTCTGCTGTCTCGGAATCTCCCTATTCATTTCAGTTTTTATGTGATCCTTATAATAGTGGCTGTACAGCCAGTAAATCGGGGCTGCAAAGCAAACAGAGCTGCAAAGCAAACAGGGCTGCAAGCAAATGTCTCTGCGGACTTTTCCCATTTTCCCCTTCCTTTCCCAAGAGTTCAGATGACCTCTTGTAGTAAGTCAGGAGGAGCTGATCTCCCACATCACTCCTGCACTTCTACAGAAACCTCACCACATTTCCCCCCTCCCTATTTTCTGACCCAGAAGGGGCAGGGAAATGGCTTTGATATGAACTTTGCCTGGCGTCTTTTCTCCTTGGTCTCTATTTCTCACTGCTTTTATGGAAAGCAATTTGTGAAATCCAAGCAGTTTTGCAGAACTGGCACACAGATTCACTGCTGCCAGGCGTGTGGGCATCCTCCTGGATCCTCCTGCATCCTCTTGATCCCTTCTGCATCCCCCTGCACCATTCTGCATCCTCCTGCATCCTTCTGATCCCTTCTGCATCCCCCTGCATCCTCCTGCTGGGACCTTGCACTTGGTCGATGCTAAAACCAGCTCCTTTCAGCCCAAACTACAAGGAAAACAGTTTTTTGCAGCAATGTACAACCAGACAGCTCTGCTTACATGGATGCACCTTTGGGGCTCGCCCCTTCTCTTAGCAAGACCTACAACACCTATGTGGGAACAACCCACAAATCAGAGGTATTGAAGCAAGAAAGCCAAATTATCACAGCACCATCGTCACTACTGCTTCTGTGTACCACAAAGGGAGCACTTCATGCGTAGTCTGCAGCAGGGGAGACATTAAAAGAGGAGGGTGGACCAGAATTAGATTTTTGTCAAGGTTTACATATTGAGAAGACGAGGTCATCTCGGCAATAGCTGCAGCACGTCAACTGTCTTTGGATTTAATGGCTTAATTCACCTTTACTGACCGGTGGACTGACCCTGGCCAGGTGGGACATGCACAGCAGTTTCTGTCTATCAGATAAAATCATAGTTTGGGTTGGAAGGGACCTTTAAAGATCATCTGGTCCAGATGACAGGTGCGGTTCATCGGTGGGGTGAAAACTCCCTAAATTTAGACTGAATCCAAGCAGCTTTATGTCAAGCAGAGACCTTGAAACTCCTGGGTAATTGCACTTAGTTTTAGAAAACTGAACAACAATCAATGGCCCACAATGGTCAAGAAAGCAAACACCAAAAAACATTAAAATTCTGGGATATCCTGCAGTGAGAGCTCGTCGCTGACACCGATACCTGCGTGTGAAAAGCCGCCTGCTGACGTCTCCCCATAAGCATTAAAATAAAGAGTGAACGTACACAGCCTTGTTGAATCGCTGTAACTCATTAAACAAACGTTGGGTTTAATAGAGCCGCGGATGAAGACTGGTGCCATAGATGCGCTCAGCTGTGAAATATGCTGTGGAAGTCATTTGTTTGCCAGGGGTCTAGAAATCTGCTTCCTATTAATGTAAAATGGGTTTAGTGGAGAAAAAACATCTCTGGGATCACATTTTTCTCTCAATTATCCCCTCTCAGTGGGATTCCTCCAGGTTTGTGCTGGGTAACGGAGATGTCTCCAAGCCGGGAGGGTTGGATCTGAGGTTGTTTTGAGCCATTAAGGCTGTATCTCGCCGTGGTCATGTAATCCCCCGGTCCAAGACACTTTATAAACATTTATGGGTTTGTTTTTGGGGTCCCGAGGGATGCACAGCACAGGAAGGTAACTGGGACCCTTTCACCCGCACAGAAACGGAGGTGGGGAAAGGTGTCACTGCAGCATCACGGGGAAAAATACCCAGTATTTGCTCAAATTTTTAACTTGCCCATCCTTAGCTCTGTTTAATCCCATTTTAATAACTTATTAACTAAAGCACTCTCACTTCACATCAGCAAGGCTTGTGTTAAGATGACGCTTTATGTTTCAGCTGAGGAAGAAAAGGAGTTGGTGCTCAGTGCTTTAAAAGCACAGAGAGCATTTATAACTAATATACATAATAATATATTTAAAAATAAAATAATATCTATATAATAATGTAACAGTTATAAACACACAAATACAAATGCAGCCTTTGCATAGGAAAAATGAAAACTGTAGATGTTAACAACTGCTGTAACTCGGATGGAAACGCCTTAGCAGAGATGTGCCACAAGAGCCCACTGAACTCGGGGCGTGCTGTGCTTTTCCTAGTGACTGCTGCTGAAGTTTGCTGGTTTGGACTGGATTTTCTCGGTGAGCTGGGGATACCCACAGCCCCTTGGGCTGGGAATGGCTACTGCAAACAGGGATGCATGGGGCAGATGAGACAGTAATGTAAATATACAGACAGAAGGCAAGTTTGTTTGGTGGCAGTGAGGCACAAGCAGATAAAAAGCGATCAGCAGAATTTACATAAACCTTCACCATCTCGGAGGTCATCATTCTGCAGGGTGACACATTGAAATTAGTTTTTATTAAATTCCGGCTGATTATTTAATTGGGAAAGAAAGGATTTAATTGAATCAAGTCAAAGGGCCGTACTGGATTATGTATATCCTTCACACAAAAGGCTCTCCCATTTAGTTAAACCGGTTTCTTCGCATTTTGTACATATTAAACTGCACAAAAGTGGTAATCTGAAGAGCAAATGAAAGCATTTGGAAGGCCTGAATGGCACCTGTGTGCTACTCAGCCCTTTTTCACCCCCTAAACTTTCTCACATTCCCTCCACTGCATTCCTTAGGCTGAAAAGAGGGCAAACAGGATGGGCTGAATTCCCAAATCTGCTTCCATCCACATTTATGCCACTCTTGAGAAGCAGCCTGCCAGGATGGGAAGCTACTACGAGAACACATTGCCCAAAATTGAGGGTTTTTTCCAGGTTTTCAAGGCTACCCCTTGCACTGCCCCAAAAGACGCTGAGCGTAGCTGAGGCTGAGTGGACATCTGAGACTTTTTGGCATTGACTGAGGTTCCCCGAGCGTCTGTAGGAGAAATTCCCGACCTCTCCATCTGCGTGGCCAGGGACTCCCATCCCTTCGGGGCACGGACCTGCTGCGTAGCTGTCGAGCTCCTGGTAAAAGCTGGAATTAAAAAAAAAGCAGCAAAGCAATTTCAGGAAATAATACGTTTCTAATTTTGCCTGGTTAATTAGCTTTTAATTTAATTTTTTTGCTAATTCAAAACTAGCAGGAGAAAGGGAATGAGGCCTAATTCATTTCCTAACGCTTCATTTCAGCCTAATTTTGAGGATTTCAGCAAAGGCTTGGCCTCCCGAATGGGAACCAAAACAATCCTCAGGTATCACACCTTGATCGCGCACACTAGTGATATCTGTAATCCTTCTTGCAGGCACTTGTGGTGCTGGAACCACGGGGGACAGCACAGGCAGGGTTTGGGGGGAGGACACATTGGGGCGTGCAGAAGCGATGGGGTGTGGGATGGGGTGGGGTACGTCATTCCCTAGTAAGGACATATGGGGAAGGGGAGAAAATACTTCCAGATATCTTCAGGGGAATTGCAAAAGGACTTAAAGCAATAATGAAGATTTTTTAAAGCAAGGTTATTAATTTACGGATGAGTTCACAGCCAAGTTTAAGAAACGTATTTTTTTAAATAGCACACGCACTAATGTAGAAATTCTCTTGCCTCGGTAAATTAAAAAGATTTCAGCACTGCCAGTGCAGCAACGCAACCAGTCTATTATTAAGGTTAGATTGAGTGAGAAGCATAATTTCGACTTTGCTTCAGCAGCTGAATGTGTTCTTGGAAGGCTCAAATCAGTCTTAACCTGATTTTTTTGATGATAAAAATAATGTGAGTTCCTTTCTGCTGAAGCTTACGTTTGAAGCCAGCGCAACGACCAAGTTTTGCACACGCGGTACCGCGACTGCACAGTCAGGTTATCTGGTTACATACATAATATTCTCATTTGCAAGCACAGTTTGCAGCAAATACTCATGCAAATTAGGCACGAAACCGGGCATTTATCTTGATTAGAAGTCAGTTTCTATATATATACATATATAGATATACTTAAAGAATTTTATCTTGCTCAGGAATGGCTGCATAGATGATGAAGAAAGAATTTCAAAAATGGCATGTATGCTCCTTGCAGGTTGTTTGTCCGCCCTTTGGGAGTTCGTTAAGGAAAAGAGCCCTTTCCACCCATATTCCAAGTGCCCTGGAAACCTTCAGTCAAAAATCACTTTTCCTTGAAAAAGCCACTGTACCGTTTACCTGAACATTTGATTTTTTTTCTTTTGCAAATCCTTTTACAGATTACCAGGTCTAGATGCCACCTGACAAGGACTCTGTCCTTTTCATAGTTAAAGATGCACAATCCGGATCAGATCGGAGGTTTTGGGGGACGCAGGCTGATCTTCGGGGTGTTTTTTACGCAATTTCTGTTCCTAAATCCCAGGGATGCCACACCAAACCCCTCTGCTTCTGCAGAGCCACATCCCAGCGCTTCCCGGGGACCGTCACCGTGCAGGACAGTGACAGGGTGACGTGCTTGGCTTTATCTCCTGTCAAACCTCTCCCAGAGTCACCTTTGCAGCTCTATGAGATTAAAAAAAGCTCTTTTCCATCCTTTTTACTGCATTTTGGCTAAGGTCTCTGCAATGCCAGCAGTGATGCAGAAGGAGCGTCCCACAATTCAAGGAAATGCCCCAAAAGCCTGAGTTTAGGCAAATATCGAGAAGTTCAGCGAATCACACAGATGGGGGCAGGACTGTTACTCGCCCTTTCCTTCAGGGTTGTGATTTTCACTTCGGGGTTGTGACATTTCACTCTGGGCAGCGCGGGTGGATTCGGGGAGGCGCAGCCGTACGGGCCACCATTTCCCGCAGCAGGACTATTGAATTTTGACGGGGACAGAGGCACGGAGAAGGCCCAGGGAAACCTCAGCACTCCCTCTAGCAGCCACCAGTGATGATATTCTCAATAATTCTCAATTTTTCACCCTGGGTCGGTGCCACACAAGCTGCTGGTGTGCAGACTCGCACATTTACTGCTGCAGCAGCGGCAGCACAAAAGTTGCTTTCCCCCCCCAGAAAAAAATCCTTTCGGGGG
>NW_010190323.1:78235-78440 GCF_000695765.1 Mesitornis unicolor
GGGGGGGGGGTTGGGAGCCCTGTCCCCCCCCCCCTGCCGCAGGCACCGTGATGAACCTGAGACCAATTAGCAGAAAGGTGGTTAATTAGCAGGATTTTCAGCCAGCTGCGGGCACTGCAGCACTCACCGCACCCGCGCAGCTGCACCCAACTGCCCGGGGGGGTTGAGGGGTGGGTGTCTTGGGGGTGTGTCGCTATTAAAGGCC
>NW_010190324.1:0-4764 GCF_000695765.1 Mesitornis unicolor
GAACCACCTTTATGACATTATAACAAATATACATCCTTCAGTGACAGTTTATTATATGGGCAGTAAAAGAGACAATATTATTTTAGTTTCTGTATAAATTATAGTGATTAAGGTCAGCACTGAAGACCAGCCTCACAAACTTTGACATTACTGAATCAAAACTGGTGTACTTGGTAGCCGTATGAAAAATTGAAATCTCTATGCATTATATTTACTTATGTGTTTAAATAAGTCAAACTTGTTCCAAATACATATTAAAATTGTAAATGAAAACTAATAGAAAAATATCATTGTTGGTGCAAGAGAAGGATCCATGTTTACTTGAAGGAAAAGAGCATAATCTAAACATTTTACCTTAAGAGAAGTTCTCAAATTGGGCTCACAGCTTGAAAATGTCATTTCAGCTTTTGTTGTGTTGGTCACAAAACCCCATGCCACTATTTTGAAATGGATATTTTTGTTCTGAGCAGTGAGCTAACACTCATATTGTTCAAAAGTAATCATAAATCCAGCTTTTAAAAAGTACATATTACAAAACAATATGTTATTCTAAAAATTTTTATTTTTAGCTTAGCTGAATAGAATAATTGTGATTAAAAGGAAAATAAAAGCTCTATAGTTTGCACAAAATCCGTTAATTATGTTGTATAGTCATTAATAATTTGACTACAGGAACACTATAATTTTCATTGGCACAATTAAAATAGCAAAGCACAAATTCTATAAGACATTTTGGAATCAGGATATGGAAGTCCTCCAGCAACCACTGAGCTAGGTTTTTATTTCAATGACGCTGTAGTGATTTGTACCAGCTGAGTTTCTAGCTCGTTGTCTTTTGCAGTCTAGTTGTGTCTGCAATTTCCATTTTAATTCAGTCTTAAAGAGTTTCCTCTATATGCATTTCTGCAAATTCAGCTGTTAATCAACATTAATGCAATGTTAACATCTTCACCACTGGTTTTCTGGCAGACTTGTGTAGTTCTAATAATGCTACTTTAAAACACCCATCCCAGATGTTTTAAACTTCTTCTTACTTTATAGGAAGAACCCAACAACTACTAATCATTGTTTTGAAAATCTGTCAATGAACATAGGTATGCACTGTGTTGGTTTGATGATGATCATTATCTTATCCTTTGTGAATCAGAGCAAGTCCAATCCTTCGCATGTTTCTTACATCTTTTCAAATGCAAATAACAATATGAATATTCTTTCATCACAACCATAGGGTAAAAAGAGATAGGAAATAACTCTAAGTTTCTTTCTCTGATGAAATTGTCAAATAGAAAGACCAAATTAAAATTCAGTATTTTATTACTGAATTGCATCAGAAGCAAGACATCATAGGTTTAAAATATGTAGTCATTACTACGAGATCAGGAGCATCTACGTGAATGTTGGATTGCATTTAGTACTTAAGGTGGAGTTTCCAAGACAAACTCATTCCTTGCAATTCAGAGACATGCTTCAGATCTGTGTGTTGTTTAGTGGCTTTGTAAAACTCAGCCTGATAAGCTGTAGATCATGGTTCCAGCTCCTCAGGGCTTTCTGGTACGTGCATAACACACAGCACATGAGTAAACCCACTGAAACAAACAGAAGTGTTGACACCCCTTGAATTTACACACCTCCTGTAGTGCCAGGCTGAACTGGGTCTCCAAAATCACTTATCATGTCTGGTTTTGGTGTTTCCTTTCTGTTACAGAGAAAAAGGCAAAAGAAAATAAGTTTTTTAGATTAAGATTCCTGTGACAGACAGATGCGGGTTTTTAATCAGCAAAGATTCTTCTCTCTCTAGCACCTCCTTGTGTGCTTATGAAGCAAGGGCATGATCTTTTGTCTGGCTCAGTTCAGAAAAGATGTGTTTCTTCTGATGCATCGTCCAATGTTGTCTGATTGCAGAGACTATTCCTGGCATTGTACCCTATATGCTAGAACCTACTTTAGAAATAAAAGAAACAATTATTTACTTCTGGAAAAGAAATGAAGCTCTAAGAAAAAGATGTTCACTTGGGCCACTATGTATAAATTATTGTGACGGCTAGAAGATGATGAATGAGTTGTCAGACACAAGCTGGGTAATGGTGCATGCCATTTCTAGCCAATGAAAGACAACTTATAAAACTGAAGGACATTTTAATTCTTTTGGTCTACTGGCGGTTGGCAGTCTTAGTTATTTTTATGTACGCAATGCTCAAGGAACTATCTCTGCGTTTGACAAGTGGGGAAATTACGATGAGAATGAGACATTTAGTCTCAGTTTCTGTAAACATCCTACTGCAGCTCTTACCAGCGCTGGAAACACCACCTGTCCTCAACCTTGCTCCAGCCAAACTTTGATTCAGCAAAGTAAAGCTTTACAGCTCTTTCTAGTATTCCTCCTTTCCCACTGACATTTCCTCAGACAATTTGCTGTTTTAGAGGTGGAAGTATTTTAAAGAATAGGGATGACTGTGGGAATGGTGATGGAGGAAGCATGTGTTTACTCTCCATACATTACCATCAGTCAAACAAATATGTCTCCTGGCAAATGTTATCATCCTACAGAGGCTGTTGAGTTGTTTCAGGGATAGAGGTGCCAAGTGTAGTCAGCACTCGTATTTATATCTCATGCTCAGATGGCAGTCCTCAAAAGGTGGAAATAACAATGAAAATATCAGATTCAGCAGCATAACAACCTTGCAGTCATCTCTCTTGCAGTCAGTAGAAGGCTAGCCAACAAAACCCACGAAGATTAGGCAGACAGTGAGAACAGACCAGGTTAATTTCCTGCAGTGGATTGTCTCCACTGACTGTGCAGAAAGCTCAGATGGTCCAGCTCCTCTCAAGACGTATATTCATTACAAATTTTTGAAGCTCACTGTGACAAATAACTTCCAGAGAGATCTGCACAGAAAAGCCTTAATATGCATACAAATCCACATGGCAAACGAGGTAGGTAATTTTGAGAGTAGGTCAAAATCACACTTCCAGTTAAGTATTCTGCCATGACTAGATAGGCCATATTTCACAGAAAAGCCAAACACTTGTCTACTACCTATAGGCACTCAAATTAGCATCGCATCTAAGGGAGATATCATCTCTCTTTACTGACTATGGGTATATAATTTTATTGAAAATATTTTATTACTCATATGACATCGAAGACTTAATACACAAACCTTGTTAAAGCAGTGTCTCACACTGGGATGCAGTACTATGATCTGTGATGCCAGGATGTGTACTGTAAGTATCCTGATAAAAGTTAAGGTGGGATAAAAGAAGATCTCACTTTCAGACTCAGTGGACTTTTGATTTAAAAAAGTATTTATAAAAAAGCTGCCACATCAGTTGCTATTCAGGCTGATTTCCTGGTATGTTCCTTGCTGTTTGCTGTACACACCTCAATTCACTCTTTTAAATTCCACACAAAAAGTGCTTTCTTGTGCTTCTGTTGATCTAGAGGTAAATGATTCTCTTTTACATTGATGCAAATCCAGACTAACATCACCATCTTCACTTAATTTTTAGGAGTTCTATAAAATGGTATTAGTTTTTTGTTTTTATAAAAATAGTAATAAAACCTTTCCTTTGTTTGTCTGTATGTGTAATCACTTTACCTTTGAAAAGTGATAGTGAAGTGCACTGATCCTAGGGTTAAAGTGGTACTTCACAGGAGATGAGCCAGAAAAGCTGAAAAATTACATGCAAGAGCAGATTTCTCTGAGCACAGAACACCAAATATTACAACATTAATGTCAGAACATTTACCATTTTCAGACTATTACAGACAAGAGAAGGAAACATAGATTGGATTAAATGCTCCATAGATCAAACAGCCCAGAACAAGGAAGAATGCGTGCATATATGCAGTGACCTAAAGGTGAGGCTTGGGGAAGGAGATAGCTTAAAATTTGCAAGAAAGAAGGGGACACTGGCAGAGAATTAAATGCTGAATCCTCATCTGGCACAGATACCAAGGCTTACGAAAGACAAAGAAGGTTTGTTTCTAAAATCCCTCTTTAATGAGAAAATACAGCAAAGATGAAGAATGAGCAGAAAGATGTTATTAACCGTCTGCAAAACTTTTGGAAGCCATCTAAAATCTACTTGAAACAGTCTGCAAAATTCTGCAAACGCTCTTTGGATCCTTCGTGGGACCAGCAGACAACAGCATACTGTGATATAAGGGATAACTTCAGGACATTTTCAGATCAGATTTTCCCAAGCAGAGAAGACTTTTCTGTATTATCCTTTCCAGACCCCTTACATTGAAAGAGCTGGGGTGATTCAAACAGCGTAGAGATCATAGAAGTAAGAATACAGTCAACAAAATAACTTGCAAAGATGTAAAGGGCAGCTAACAGGAACAGAAGAATCTCTTTGTCACTTCTGCAATGAACAGGGCAGAACACAAGCTTCAGCAGATCAGTTTTAAGTTCAGCATTAGGAAACATTTACTAACAGTCATAATAATAAAGCACTCAGAGAGATTTTCAGGGGAGTGTGTGGAATCTCCACTGGTTCAAGACATGACTTGGCCAAAGTGACATGATGATAGCTGACTGTTTACTGCTAGTCAACAAGAGGTTCTAGCTTCTCCTTACTCTCTTTCCTATTCCCACTATTTCTAATGTCTAAATCCACTAATTCTTCAAATCTTCACCAAGCAGTGTTCAGAGTACCGCTGCCATCCCCTAAATTGAACAGGTATTGGACAGACCAAACTGTCAGTGATATTAGGTGTCACTAATGGAGAGGAGAGGGAGAGGAGAGGGAGAGGAG
>NW_010190325.1:0-247 GCF_000695765.1 Mesitornis unicolor
TAAAAATTAATTTTCAATTGTGTCCCTGTTCGGGCACTAATTATCCTGTCTTCGTTTAAGGGTCAGAGAGAGAGAGCAGGATTTTCTCTCTATTGCCCCTACCCCTCCCAGGGGGAGAATTAAGAGAAGGGAATAGAGAGAGAATAATAAATAAAAAAAAATTGCTCCGCACAAGGTTGGAAGTTAAAACTGTAACAAGTTTAATGAAAACAACAGGAGAAAGGAAAAGGGAATTAATAAAGGACAA
>NW_010190325.1:373-5758 GCF_000695765.1 Mesitornis unicolor
CGGGAGCAGATGGTGGTGGATGCTGCCGAGCACATGGAGCCAGGCCCAACCATCCCGAGATGCGACAGGAAGCAGCCCAGGAAAACCAGGAAAAGCCCGCAAAAACCTCGGTTTTTATAGACTGTGGCCGGAAAGGGGAGGGAACAGTACTGATCTCTGACCCTCCAGGGTCCTACAGACACCACCTGTCCTTCCCTTTCAGGCTGGTAACCCTTAAACCATAACAAGGCTTTTCTGCAAATTGTTTTCTGCTGGAGGGAAGATCTCAGGGGAAAACACATGAGAAAACGGAAGAATCACTTCCTCTGACTCCATCTTCTGCACTAGCACTTATGTGCTAAATTTCTTCCAAGCACAGCAGAATTGGTTTCAAGGCTCTGGAGAAAAGTATTATTTTTAACACAATCAGTGCCTGCTCATCACAGCCCCTTCGAATGTGTTTTTCATTTGGCACCTGGAACGCCTAATAGGAAGGTGGAAGATTTCAAATAATATCCTTAGTTAACCGTCTGACAAAGTTCTGATGTGCTAGACCTGAGATAACACCTCAGGACCTGACTTTTTTGAGGTACACATGTATGTTGAGTCCCACCAGTGTTGGGGCTTTTATTTTTTCAAGCAAGCCTTGTCACCCCCTTGATATGGTGCAATATGAACTGGTTTCCCTTCTCTGCTTTGTCATGAGGCCTCCTTCCATTTTAGAAATCACTCAGAGTGCTGTTTTTAAAAAGCAGTCTGTCCTCTTCTAAATCTGGTCTGAGACGACCATGCAATGGTCAATGCAATGCTCTGTGCACAGCCTGGCCCCTGGCTTGGAAAACTTTAGCCTGTCTCCCTTAACGGCTGTCATTCAAGTTGCCTTAAAAAAAAGAGCAGATGAAGCAATGGAATATAAATATGCTTTACATTTTTCAAAACTTCGTGTTTTTTAACTAAACCCTGTATTATTCATACACTGTATATTTTATTACTGTTAGTTTCAAAGCTGTTGGAAATCACAGATCAGTTCCTCAACCACAATGTCTTTATTATGCACACATAAATCATGCATGAAGCTCTTATTGTCAGTCACATAACCTGCCATCCAAGTCTTAAACCAACACCACTCCAAACCTGATTATTTTCTCTTTAATAGTAAAACCACTGTTGTAGAAAAGAAATCCACTGTGGGGCAGATTGTTCTCTTGCCACACATATTTTGGCAACAAAACTTCCAACTCCTAACATTCTGTGTTTCTGTGAAGACACCTGTGCATATATTTTCATTAATAATTTTGCCCTATTTCTTATATGTAAATTTAGAAGCAAGAAGCTGGGAAAATGCCAAATCAAATGTTGCAGGCTGACTGGCTAGATAATTAGCATATGATGCATAAGAAAGAAGAATCCCAAGCAGCAAAGCTAGAAGTATGTGTATCTATTTGTGACAGTCTTTGAGGGAAGTTTCAATTCACTGAGGATCAGCTGCATTTGCATTTTGCTCTTTCCTTCTCTGACTTAGTGAATCTCTCCTAGGAAAGCCCTTTTTATTCCATGAACTTTCTAACTGATGAAGTGGCTGCAGGAAAGAGTAAAGAAAAGCAACTTAAAAATAGATAGGCTGCTTATCTCTTTAGCTCACTTGAATTTGCTGCTGTGTGGTGGAGGATGCTATCAAAAACAGAAGTTCAGAAGTTCGTAATGCTGGAAAAGTTTCTAGATGTGCATCATCAGTACATAACTCATGCTGCATGTTATTCTGTAAGTTGCTTATGAATCACTGCTAGAGATAAGATTAATACAGATACGTTGAATTTTGTTTTTCAAAATTTAATCATGGTCCTTAGCCTGAGAAAAGAGGGCTTGTGTGATCATGCTTTGTGCCTGTCCAGCCATCTGTCAGTCTCTTTCAATAAACCCACTGATCAACTTTGACAGAAGGTTAGAGGCCTCCAAGTTATTAAATTCCAGTGTTTTTAACGAAAATCAGTAGTTTTTCTGCTCCGTTTTAGCTGTCATACATTTCACGTGGCGATTCTTGCATCTAGCTCAGCAAGTCGGGGCTATGAATCTGCTGTATATGTATTGCACGGGAAAGGTGTCAGGGTGACAGTGTTGGGCACTCAAAATCTCTGCTCTCTCATTCAGCAAGTACACCGCCGTGGAAAAGCTCTCTCCCAGCACTACCCCCTGTCATAGTGATCTCAGATAATAAGATTTGGTTGCTGTCAATTTGAAATGTCTTTAAAAAGAGAGAAAGTTTTGTCACTCCTCATTAATCATCTGAGACACAAACTTCTCATCCAGTCTTTATTTTATTTTTGCATTTTCGTGCCTTTTGTCTCAAGCTGGAGGCTATTGCGTGTGCAAAGTCAGGCTCTAAAATAGTATCAATATTGCTTCTTTTATGCCAACTTTGCTTCAATTTTCTTGTACTGAAATTTTTGAAATATTAGGGTACCTTGAGATATGATCCACCTTTTGAGACACTTAATTTTTCAAGGTGCTCTCAGTCATGTGATTTCCTCTTTCTAGAGTGTAAATAGAATAGTTTTCTTCTAAATTATTTTCCTATCTCTATGTTGAAATTTTGTCCTTAAAGAATCCTTGTTCTCACTGCTCAGTAGAAGGAATGTTTTGAACCTGTCAGTTCAAATTCAGTGGTGTCCTATTTTGATGATGCCCAAAGCTGGTGCACCCCAGTGAGTTTATGTCTGCTTGACACCACGGTATCTAGCACATCCCAGAAGACGCAGCCTTGAACAATGCAAGTAACTCTTTGCATGTCTGCACTGAAAATGAGCTGTAATTGCAGCTCATGTAAATGCACCCACTGCTTCAAATTAGCTTATTTGAGCAGCAGTAGCAGAGCAGAAAGTGAGCTCAGCCTTCCCAAAATGCTGGGTGAACCCCTAAGCTGTTCATTCATGGGAAATCAGCCAAACTGTGGTGATAGCAACGTTTTCGATGTCAAGCAAATCCCATTACTCCCACACAAGGTACCATCCCACTTTTGATCATAATGCAGACTCATCTTTTGAACCTGTGAGAGCTCCCTGCTTATTTTTTAATGATACCTGTTTAGTTCAAAACATACCCTTTAGGTTTGAGGAAGAGGCTGTTTTGCTACTGTCACCTAGAGAAGACCTTTGTTGATCCTTCAGAAAGGTCTCCTACCTGTAGCCAATGTTTATCTACTCTACATAAGTCATTTGTGACTTAGAGAGGAATACCAAAACACACAGATGGAAACCTACAGGTCTGTAAACTACTACGTGCATTAGACTTTCAACCTATCCAGGATCCTGAAAGCAGAATCGTAGAATCACAGAATGGTTTGGGTTGGAAGGGACCTTAAAGATGTTTAAGTTCAACCATTCCCTGCCATGGCCAGGGACACGTCCCACCAAGCCAGGCTTCTCAAAGCCCCATTCAACCTGGCCTTACAATTAGCCATTCCTATATCTTTTATATCCCACCCCTATATTTTATGTCCCATCTTTGTGATGTGCAGGAAAACATTTTTATTTCATCTAAATGCTCTGTGCTGTTCCATAAGTCCTGTGCCATGGGAAGTGTCAGCACTATGTGGCCCAAAAAGACCCTGCCCACTTGCATATATCTACTGGGAACAGTGGCCAGTGGACCAAGAAGGAGACAATTTGTTGAAATTTAGCCCCTTGAGAAACACTGAAAGGAAAACATCAAAAGCAATTGCTTCTTCCCCCTACCTTCCTCCCCAGACCAGCTGCCAAGTTTTGCAGGCAGCTGGGGACCCATAAGCCAGCTTTCACTTGGAAAACGCTTCAGTTCAGGAACAATCAATGAAAGTGGACTGCAAAAGGAAGACATAAACTACAGCTTCACCCCAAGCTGGATATTCTCCATGAGCTGGCTTCACCCGGCCTGTGGCGATGATTCCAGCTCTGTGAACACACGCAAAAAACCCAATAAATAAAAAAAAGCCCAGCTCCTGAGCTCAGCCCTTGAGTGGCCTGTGTCTGAAACATGCTTTTCCTGCTCTTCTCATTTAACCATGGCCAGGCATATTACAAAAGGAAGCAACAGAAACTCTATGCTGGAGGCTCAGCTCACCATCCACCCTACCCCTTTGAGGAGCAGAAGCTGTAAGTGGGAAGTATTTTTTTACAGCAATTCACATTTCAACTGACAGTTGGGTATTTGCCAGCAAGCAACATTCCCCAAGACCTGTCGCTGCTCCTCTAGTTCTTTTTCCAGGGAGCATCCTTTACATCGGTGGTGTTGATAGGCCTGATGATGCTCACAGGATGGTCAGCAGAAACAGGGAGGGAAAGGAGGAAAGGGCAGGAAAAGCAACAGGAGAGGAAAGAAAGGGGAACCACTGGTGAACCTTCACAGACTGCAGGCAGGTTGACCTTGCCATGGGTTCAACCTCTTGCCATGGGTTGCAGGGGGAATCTTGACTCCGTGCACCTCCTCCTCCCTCCTCTCCTTTCTTCCCTCACTGACCCTGATTGTTCACATTTGTTCTCCTCATGTCCCTCTCATTTCTCTGCTTCAGGTCTCTTCTGATGGTTCTGAAGAGTTCCTGGCTCTCTCTTTCGAGCTAGAGCTGCAGCGGGGCTTGAGCTTAAGTTGGGGCCAGGCATATCATACATGATATACAAAGGATGATAAATTTGAGCAGGTGAGGTATTTTCAAAATCCAGGCTAATGTTTCTGCCTAGTTGAGCACCAGTCAAAACAGCTCAAAAAAATCTAATTAAAAAAAACAAAACACAAAAAAAACCAAACCATGACCTGAAAAAGCATTCTGGTGAGGAAAGAGATTGGTTGCACAGCTTGGGTGGATAGACCCTGTGTGTAACAAGTAGTTCCTTGCCTTTCTTCATGCTGGGTGCTGCAACAAGATGGTTTTGAGTTTGGTGAAATAAAACAAAAGAGAGGGTGGGGAAGCAAGGTCCATAGTTTTATATTCCAAGAAAAATATTGTTATTTATCATATTTGGAGTGTAAAAAAGTGGTCTGGGTTGGAAATATAAGGATCTGCTTGGACATCTTTTTTTTTTTTGTAAATTAATTTACATTCTTGGGAGTAAAAGTTGGGGGTTTTTCTAGCATGTATAACACATACATGTGTATTAGTGGATTTCACATATTTTTTAAAACAAACTCCTCTTTCTTTACACCACCAATCTTTTCTTGTATCCTTCAGAAATAGCTTAGCTGGGAAAAACAGATGCAACTTTTCATGTGAAATCAGAACTTTTTACATGAGATTTCCCAGACTTTATAGCCAAAATTTTCCTTCTGGACTCTGAAACTGCCTTCTCCTGACATCACCATTAAAACCAAGCAAACTCTGCATGGTTTTTAGATATTCTAGTTGTCGTGGTTTAGGGCTGGGCCATCCACTAAATCCTG
>NW_010190326.1:0-665 GCF_000695765.1 Mesitornis unicolor
TGTGCTTTACCAAGTTTTTGAAAGCCGTGGGGCTGTTTGAATCCTACGATCTCCTGAAAGCAGTCCACTTGGTGCAGTTTATCTTTGTAGTGCAGCTGGGGTGAGTGTGCAGGGGGATGAAGCCCTGTCTGCCGCTGTTACTGCACACTTTGTCTACAGTGTGCTTTGTCAGCATCAAGCTTATATCCTGCATTATGTTGCTATAGATTAATCAGGGAGGAGAAAGCATAGCAGTGGATCCACACTCTGTTCATAGCAGTGTGCTTCCTTCATATTTCTGCTCACTGTAATTCCAAAATCATAGTGTATTATGACTAGGAAGGGACCTAGAAGGATCGTCAAGTCCAACTCCATGCTTCTCACAGGACTAGCTAAAACTAAGCCATATGACTAAGAGTGTCATGCAGACACTCCTGGAATTCTGACAGGCTTGGTGCTGTGACCACTTCCCCAGAGAGCCTGTTCAGTGACCAGCCACCCTTCCAGTGAAGAACCTTTTCTTAATGCCCAATCTGAAAGTCCCCTGACACAGCTTCATTCCATCTCCTTGTGTCATAGAATCATTTGGTGGGAAAAGACCTTTAAGGTCATTGAGTCCCATCATAACCTGTCCACTACTAAACCATGTCTCTAAGCTCCTCATCTACACATCATTTAACTACCTC
>NW_010190326.1:759-21049 GCF_000695765.1 Mesitornis unicolor
AAAAAACCCCCCCCCCCCCCCCCCCCCCCCGCAGTGCAACTTGAGGCCATTTCCTCTCATCCTATCACTGGTTACTTGGGAGAAGAGACTGATCCCCACCTCTCTACAACCTCCTTTCAGGTAGTTGTAGAGGGCGATAAGGTCTCCCTTTAGCCTCCTCCAAGCTAAACAACCCTAGTTCCCTCAGCTGCTCCTCATAAGGCTTGTGCTTCAGACCCCTCACCAGCCTCATTGCCCTTCTCTGGACATGTTTCAGTGCCTCAGTGTCCTTAGAGACTGAAAAGTGAACACAGTATTGGAAGTGCAACCTCACCAAGTGCAGAGTACAGGGGCACAATCACTTCACTGGTCCTGCTACCCACACTATTTCTGATACAAGTGAGGATGCCATTGGCCCTGGCCACCTGGGCACATTGCTGGTTTGTGCTCAGTTGGCTGTCAAGCAGCGCCCCCAGGTCCTTTTCTGCTTGGCAGCTTTCCTGCTACTCATCCCCGAGCCTGTAGCACTGCATGGGGTTATTGTGACCCAAGTACAGGACCTGGCACTTAGCCTTATTGGGCCTCATACAATTGACTCTGGCCTATCAATCCAGCCTGTCCATGTCCCTCTGTAGAGCCATCCTACCTAGTGTCCTAGAGAGGGAGACCAGAGAGATATCAGCACCTCCCTCTCCGCTTTCAGCCTTGAAGCTGTAGGCTGCAGTGATGTCACCCCTCAGCCTTCTCCAAGCTGAGCAAATCAAGTGACCTCAACTGCTCTTCCTAAGTCTTCCCCTTGAGACCTTTCCATGTCTTGGTTGCCCTCCTCTGGAGACACTCTGATGTCCTCCTTAGATTAAGACACGCAAAACTCCACACAGTCCTAGAGGTAGGGGTGTGCCAGTGCAGTGTGGAGTGGGCAGTCACCTCCCTTGACCAGCTGCCTGTGCTGTGCTTGATGCACCACAGGACATGGCTGGCCCTTTTGGCTGCCAGGGCACACTGTTGCCTCATGGTCAACTGGACATCAGCCCAAACCCCCCAGATCTCTTTCTGCTGGGCTGCTCTGCAGCCTCTTGTCCCCCAGTTTGTGTGTATAACCAGCATTACCCTGTCCCTGGTGGAGAATCTGACACTTGGTCTTGTTAAATTTCAAACAGTTGGTGATTGCCCAGCTCTCTAGTCTATCCAGATCTCTGTGTAAGGCCTCTCTACCCTTGAGAAACTTCAGTGTTTTTACTACTTTGAAATTGATCATATTATGACAGTATTAATCATAGGAAACTCAGACATGTCCAAATTTTCTTAAGAAGGGTGTAGAAGACAAGTGTTCTTCCTTATAATTTGTATTCCTGTAGTTCTTGTAAGCTTCAACTGTTGTTTTTCTCTGAATGAGAACTAAAATGTAGAGACTTAGCAAATACACAGAAACAACCTTTACAGACACGATCCTGCTTCATGTTTACCTGATATGATGTGGAAGAGCATATTTATAATAAACTCGGTGAGTGTGGTCAATGTGGCCTTTTAATGAAAAATGTAGAGGAAGCCGTTTTGTATACTGAGCCTGATACGAGAGGTCTAATTATTTAGAGCTGGTTTGAATAAAAAAGTCTTGAGTGCAATTACACTAATAAAGAAAACTTTCTTCTATTAACAGGTCTGCATTTTTTATGGTTTTGTTTCAGAAACCATTTTCTTCTGGAAAAGTGATAACCAAGCGTCAGGTGAGTTGACATATGTAATGGTGATTCAAATCTTTGTAGATATTCTTGACAACATGGCTCTTGCCAAAAATGAAAGCAAGACACCGGTTACTCCACTTGGAAGATAATGATTGCAATTTGTGTAACTATGTGTCTAGTGTGCTGTAAAAACACAATCAGCATTTTTAGTTTTTGTCAACTCCATTTGAGAGTATTGTGAAAAGTCTGGTCCTTGGCTCCATCCAGCCATCTGTTTTGAGGACTAGATTTTCAAAAAGAGCTTAGTCAACACAGATGTTTACTGCTTTCATGATTAGACACATGGCAGGTTTTTAAAGTCTGAACAGGAATAAATTGCATCTTTGATTGCTGTTCAGAGAAGTGTCCATTTATGCTTTCACCATTGTTAAAAATTGTAAAATTCTGTTTTTCTAAGATGTTATGCTTGTCATAGGCATTTTGTCATGTTTAATGTATTTTCAAAATCGGTTACTTTTCTTCAAAAACTTGTATTTACTGTTAATAGTGTATCAAATAGCTGAATTACTACCTGCTTCCTGAAGAAAGAATTTAACACATGCATAAGTACTTGTAGACCTAAGGTCTTAACATCTTTATCTTGAATGTTTTATCTAGTTCTAGATATGTTTATCAGATACATACAATAGATTACAAAATAACAGCATCTTTGACAGGTAAATGGACTTGAATTTTTTTCAGCTTTTTTTCAGGCCTTTTGTTAAAAGAGATCTCAGACTATACTATAGAATCTAGCACTGTGTTAGAAAAGAAGTAAGTAATTCTGGTTCATAATATGTCCAAGCAAACCTTAGTTGCCTGGCAAAATAGTTAAGAAGATAATATTACTCTAAATTTTGTAGAACTTGCAGAGAATGTTTTCTCTATCTACAGATACTATGCTAAAAGAATAATAATAATAATGGGCTGTTTATTTTGAAACTGTGGAGAAAATGGTAATGAAATACTTTTCTTTTGTAGTGGATCAAAATTTTTAAGCATGCTGTTGTCGGATGTATCATTTCACTCTTGTGGTTTTTTGGCCTTACTCTTTGTGGACCACTGAGGTAAATATATATTTACTGTAAAGAATGTTTTATCTTTTTAAGCTGATATTTGTGAACTTTCCGTGTCTTGCCCCTTTGATTTTTGTTTTGTGTCCGTTTGGCCATGATGCCAGCCTCTCGCTTCACTTTTTTAAATTTTAAATGGATCTTTATGCTTTTTTCTGTGAACTGTGTTGTGGTTGAGAAAAGCTACATAGAATTTTCTGTAGATTTTGTAATATTCTTCATTCTTTGACAAGATGCCAGTGAAATTCTTGATAGCACTTAAACTATTGATGTGAGTGATACAAGATCAGACTGTTGTGGTTTTCATCATTTCCCTAGTCTCATTAATGTAACCCCAGTTTTTTATTTAACTGTTTGAAGTCCATGGCTTGACAACCAGTGATAGCAGCTTGTATTCCTGTGCCAGGTGGCTAGAGTCAGTAGATAATTCTTAATATCGTAGTGTTCATCTGGATGATGGTGGACTTCCCAAACAGAACCAGTACCTTGGGCCTGCTAGGGTTGTATGTATTGCTATGTGGAGAATGGCACAAGAATGGTAAACTTGACAGGAATTACTACTTCCATGTTCTGCTTGGGAAAGCTGTCAATATAGCTTGTTAGATAGCCTTTGGTATCTGAAGGAGGTAGTGTGCAAGTTAGAATTCCTGATTTTCAACAGTTAAGAGGTTCTGAGGTTGCATAAACTGATAGACCATCCACACCTCGGTAAACAGGATGTAATATAACAGAACAGGACCTCTTTTTCTGGGAGCCAGAAACTTTGGTTTAGAGCAGGTATTGTAATGGGAATAAGAATTCCATCTTGAGTAAGGTAGTATCTTGTGGTACTAGAATAAAGTACAATTTAATTTATAAATTAATAGTTTTAATCTGTTCTTTGAGTTAGAAGTTCTCTGTTTTCTGATATGTCTAGCTGTCCACAGCTAGATCTACTGCTAGTTAAGGCAGATAGATTGACCTTTATCCTCTTGAACTGTTTAAACTTGTTGAAATCAAAAAGTAAATCTTTGATAGCTGTATCATTGAATTTTAGCTGAAGTAGTATATATCAAGCATGTGAGGTTAATCCTTGTAAGTGGACTTAAGTGTTTATTTCATTTTTTTATAGGACATTGCTGCTCTTTGAGCACAGTGATGTGGTTATGCTGTCACTCCTTAGTGTCTTGTTCACAAGCTCGGGTGGAGGACCAGCAAAGGTATTTACAAATTTATTTTACCCAGTACAAAAAATTGAGTGCTATAAATTAAAGTACTTCTTTACCTGGAACAAACAGAGTTTCAGACTTATGCTGTAATTTTTTTTTAGTTTAGTGGTGAAATAATAAGATGTGCTACTTGAAATAATAAATATGGTATTAAGAGAGAA
Organism: Mesitornis unicolor; assembly: GCF_000695765.1. Lineage (NCBI taxonomy): Eukaryota > Metazoa > Chordata > Aves > Mesitornithiformes > Mesitornithidae > Mesitornis > Mesitornis unicolor. The sequence goes on from NW_010190326.1 coordinate 4,905, forward strand.
ACAGTGGGTGAAGCTGTTGGAGATCCCTGGCAGATACTCGAAAACTTTTTCTAGACAGAAAAGAACCTTGAGAATTATTTTTTCCCTTCAGCATTCTTTCTAATGGGATTTTGGGTTTGAACTGACAAAAAGAACACGTAGGGTCCTGACCTTTTGGCACTGAATTGTAGCAATACAGTCTGCAGATCATTGCCTGCCCTCTTCAATGTCTTCACATAGAATCAAAGAATCATTTGGTTGGAAAAGACCTTTAAGATCATCATACTTTGTTTTTCCTGCCAAAAATTTGTCTAAGTACTTTAAAGTCTGCACGAGCCTATATGTGCTGAATACTTGGGCCCAGTCTATCACTTAGTCAGAGGTCTGTAGTTGAAACATCCTTTTGAGTCCCATTACACACCATTTCACTACATGTTCTCTAACTATGCCTAATCAGCTCTAGATGGAATGAACTTATCCCAGCACCTAGCAGTCTTGGCCACTTTCACTCAAAACCAGTGATAGTTGGAGGAAGGCATCTTATAATGTCATACACCTCAGGCTAGAGTACTTGCTGTGTAAGGGAAAGTCTGGCTTTGGTGCCACTTCAGGCTGGGACTTTTGAAACTTCTGTCTTATAATTGCTGCTGGAGTCCCTGCATTGCTTTTATGCTAGCCTTAGAGTTGCATAGCACAGTTACCTGCTCTGATACTCTACTCCCACTGCCCTCAAATTGAGTTATTTTTTGCATCCAGCATGAAGCTCGTCATCTACAAAACCATTTTTTTCTCCAGCCAACCACAAAGGGTAGATGTAGAGCTTCAGAGAGGTTCTTTGTTAATCTGTATCTTAGTTGGCCACGCTTGACAGTTAAGCTGCATAAGGGAACAGAAACAAGGGAGTGATAACCCTGTCCTCTAAATGTTTCAGCTCTGTGAACTGAACTGAACAGCTGACTTTCCGAAACAAGAATGTGATAGCAGTATTTGGCTTCAGATTAATTGTAATAGTATTTTTTATCTGTAGAGCTCAGTGTCTTGCCAAGATGATGAACACCAAAATTGCAGTGTCTTAAGTCAGGGTGGTAAAAGCTCTAGGAGCTGGGATTTTGTAGCCACTTCTATCCCTTCTGCACAAAAGCACTGCACAGCTCTGCCTCTCTGAGTGCGCTAGCCTTTACCCTTCCCTGAGACAAAATTCTACAGTTTGTCCACTAGCTCTTATTTATAGCTCCTTGATGCTACAAAATATTAAAACATCAGGCTTAAGTAGCTGTGCACTCTGGCAGACAGAAACACACCAGGAAGGAGGACGCAATCACACTGGAAGTTTGTAAGATACAGGGTTCTAGCTTGTTACAGTGGTGATTTGCCCTGAGTTTTCTGGTAAATCTGAAAACTGGAATAAATATAAAATTATATTGTCAAGGTTCCTTTTTTTTTAAAAAAAAGGGTTTTTTTCCTTCATGTTTTGCTTACTGAACTAAAATGTGCTTACATTGATCGGAATGGGGGAAGGGGGAACAGACTTATTTCCCAGATTTTTAAAAAATTAAATCTGTTACAGCACATTAAAAGAATATTTGAGGTGTTTGTTGGTTTTGTTGTTTGGATCTTTTTTTACAGACAAGAGGTGCTGCATTTTTTATCATAGCTGTCATCTGCTTACTACTTTTTGATAACGACGACCTTATGGCTAAAATTGCAGAACATCGTATCCTTTCTTACTATGTGTAAGAGTGAATGCCTGTTATTACTGGAGCAGAGAGAATGTGAAGTTGAGTGTATTGAATTAATTATGCTTGCATTTTTCTTAGTAGAAAAAAAAATTACCTTTCTGGAATATTACAGCATAAGATTTTACTTTTACATATAAAAACTGATATTTACAGCTAAATGAATGGCATTGCTTACTTTGATAACCTGGAACACAGCTGTAGATTTTAAGTTTTAGTTAAAGGCTCCCTGCCCATTTGCATGTATCAGACCACTTAGTATTGCTAGAAGCTTTTTTTGATCAACTCTCCATTTTCTTAGAAATTCTAGACATCATAGCTGTAGGCTAAGTGTGTGCAGTCAGTCATTGACAGCCTGGCTGGCAGTCTTTTCCATATATCCGTATATTCATAGAATCACAGAATCATAGAATGGGTTGGGTTGGAAGAGACCTGTAGAGATCATCTAGTCTAACCCCCCTGCAGTGAGCAGGGACATCTTCAACGCAGAGCTCAGAGCCCCGTCCAACCTGACCTTGAATGATTCCAGGGATGGGGCATCTATTGCCTCTCTGGGCAACCTGTTCCAGTATTTCACTGCCTCATAAAAAAATTCTTTCTTATATCTATCTGTATCTACCCTCCATTAGTTTAAAATTACTATTCCTTGTCCTATCATAACAAAAAGTCTCTACTCATTTTTCTTATAAGCCCCCTTTAAGTACTGGAAGGTCACAGTAAGGTCTTTCCAGAGCCCTCTCCAGGCTGAACATCCCCAACTCTCTCAGCCTTTCCTCATAGGAGAGGTGTTCCATACTTCCTAATAATTTTTGTGACCTACTCCAACGGGTCTGTGCCTTTCCTGTGCTGAAGACTCCAGAGCTGAATGCAGTACTCCAGGTGGGGTCTCACCAGAGCAGAAGGGCAGAATCACTTCCCTCAACTAAAGGTCAAGTTTCTTTTGATGCGGCCCAGGATATGGTTGGCCTTCTAGGTTGCGAGTGCACACTGCCAGCTCATGCCCTGTTTTTTTCATCTACCAGTACTCCCAAGTCCTTCTCTGCAGGGCTGCTCTCAGAGACCCCTTCATCCCCCAGCCTGTATTGATACTGAGGGCTGCCCCAACCCAGGTGCAGGACCTTGCACTTTGTCTTATTGGACCCCAAGGTCGAACCTTGTTGAACCTCATGATGCCTCTGGATGGCATCCCATCCATCAGGCATGTCAAGCAGACCATTCAGGTTGGTGCCATCTGCAAATCTGCTTAGGGTGCATTTTTTTTGCATAATTGATGAAGATATTAAACCATACTGATGCCAATATGGATCTCTGAGCGACACCACTTGTCACATATCTGCATCTGGGCATTGAGCTGTTGACTACTATCCTCTGGATGCAACCATCCAACCAATTCCTTACCCACTGAAAAATCCACCCATCAAATCCATAGCTCTCCAATTTAAATAAATGATGTTGTGGGGGACTGTGTCAAAGGCCTTGCAGGTGTCCAGATAGGTGGCATCTGTAGCTCTTCCCTTGTCCATTGATGTAGTTGCTCCATCAGGGAAGGCCACTAGGTTGGTCAGGCAGGACTTGCCCTTGGTGAAGCCATGCTGGCTGTCTCAAATCACCCCCCTGTCCTCTCTATGTCTTATCAGAGCTTCTAGAAGGATCTGTATTGTGATCTTCCCAGGCACAGAGGTGAGGCTGACAGGTCGGTAGTTCGCAGGGTCCTCCTTTCTCCCCCTTCAAAAAATGGGTGCAATGATTCCCTTTTTCCAGTCACCTGACTGCCATCACTTTTCAGATATCATGGAGAGTGTCTTAAGGATGTTTGGTGCTTTTGCAAATGTAGTAATCCCATCATCTGCTAGGCTGGAAAGTGATGTGAAGTATCTTTCAATAGCTCAAACAATGGCCTTTAAGCTGCTAACATGCTTTCAAAGCCACTGAATAAATTAGAAGTGATACTGAAGTAAGTTTTCAACAAGTTGTCTCATCACAGTGAAGTATACTGGCTAAAAGTGGTATATCTAAGGATGGGCAGTAAAAACGAACAAGGTGAAAGCAAACTTTCTTAAGGAAGGATGAAAACATGGGATTACAGATGCTGATGATTATTATGGGTTGGGGCTGGGCTGGCCACTAACTCCTGGACAGACACTCTCTATTAACCCCTCTCTCCTCCCCAGAAGGGAAGAGAAAAGAGAATAAGAGAGACTTTATGGGTTGGAAAATAAAACTAAGAGGTTTAATGAAACAAAAATACCAGTGCTACAGGATAATAATGTAAATAGGGAAATAATGAAATATATACAGATATGTGCAAATATATTTATAAAACCAATATAAAATCCTCCCTTTCCCCCACGTTCCTCCCAGTGACAATTACATCACCAGAGGCTCTGCAGAGCAGGGCACTGGAAAAGTCTCAGACCGGACCCAACAGCAGGTGGGAGCAGGATGCAGGAAGGCACGAATCGGGATCAGAGGCAGATGAACTAGCAGGGTTCTGCTCAGACTTCGGCCATTGAAGGGATGAAGACGGAAGGAAGGGTCCAAAATGGAAGGGTCAAGACCCTTGTGATCCCTTAGCTTTACACTGAGTATGACGTATGTGGGATGCAATACCTCATTGGTCAGTTTTGGGTCCGCTCCTCCCCATAGGTGCAGGTATGGCACCCATGGTGAGAAAGTGGCCTTGTCATTATCACTTGTAGCAGTACACACTGTCTGGAAAACATGCCGTTAGTTTCAGCAAGTACAGCCACTTAGAAGAGAATGAGCTGAAAAGTAAAATCACTAAATAGAAAATAAGTTCTATTTAGCTCAAACCAGGACAGTGGTATATTCAAGAATAGTATCTATTAATCCAATGAGTTCTCAGGGAGTAAATTCATTGTTAAAGTGCCCTCTAGTAGTTTTCCTAAAAGCTATTATTATTTTAATATTTGCTGCATTGTGCTTGTCAATTACTCTTTATTTTCCAAAGTTTAAATTTTTAGAAACTGGAAATACATAGATCGTATTTTAGATACCTCACTGTTTTACTGGTTTTAGTGAAAATGAGTCAAATTTTTAATGATGTTGAGTATATTTTTTGAAGTCTTGTTGCCAAAATTTAACATAAATCCTGTATCATGACTGCTGTGCAGTATTTTAGCAGTGACTATGTTCTCCTGTTTTAAAATACTCTTCCCCAACCCTAATATCTTTAACTATTTATTTTCTATTGAAATATTTTTGTCTTTCTTAAATTTTAAGGATCTGAGAAATATTAGAGCTTGGTTTGCTTTCTTCTGCTTTCGGTGGTCTTCTGCTATCTCTTGGTGTTCTTTGGTTCAGAAAAAATTATCATCAAATGAAACTCTTCCTTAATTTTTTTTTTATTTAGCTGAGGGGCATCATGACAGCGCTCTTACCCATGTTCTGTATACAATCATTGCTTTCCTGGGTGTTGCAGATCACAAGGTAAATAACTTGTATTTTTAGTAGGTTAATGTTTCTCTAAGTTTTGTAGGTAAGAATTTCACTAGCTCAGAGCTAATTCAAGCCTAAATCAAAACCAAAAAAGTTCAACATCGCCACCCCATACTGGAACTGAACTAGTACTGTAATTTTTACATCCTGATTGAGTATGAGCAGCTTCAATACAGCAAGTCAGACTGTACAGTATCAAACTTCTATAGCTGATAAGGACTTTGCTGTAATGCCTAACCTAAAAAGTCCCCTTAAAATTACCATAAGAAACTCTGTCACCAGTGTTCTGGATGTTAATAATGCTTTGCATACAAGCTGTTTCTTGCTCACTTTTGGGGTCTGTGGTTAGTTGCTGCTTCTTTATCTTTCCCCAGTCTTTCCTTTACATTAGATGCTTGTATTCAAAGACACAGATACTCCTCAGTAGTATCATTATAATTGCTGGCATGATTAGCCGAGTATCAAAATCTTACTGTATGGGATTGACCTGGCTGATCAAGTTGTTAGCTTAGTCTTGTTGCTGAAGTGGCTTCATTGAGGCCTAAAACAGGAAAAAAATACATGTATATGGAGCTGCTGAGAAGGTGTTAATATAAAAATAAATCAAATGTCAGAAAGGCTGGTTAACTCTGCGCAAAGCAAGTGTGATCTCAGTGAGGTGAGATGCTGTATGTGTATCTTGTGATTCATTTGTAGAACAATTTTGACAAAACACTGTGAAGAAATACGGTATGGTGCAATTTGAAGTAAGTGAATTAAAAGGTTATGAAAGGCTTAGAGGCCAAGGTAACATTATACTTTTGGGGTTTATGTACGCTTGCAACACTTTTTTAATAATGGAAAATGGGAAACCAAGTTTTGTGTGATTGTTCTTTTTCCTCGTGTGCTGTTCACTGTGAATTTGCTACTCTTGTATGCCAATTGAGAGTTTTAAACTTCAAGTCATACTAGACTGCTGTGAATAGAGCTGAGGTATAACTATCTATGCTATATTACTGTTTTTAACTAGAGGAGCAATTACAGGAAATATCCTGTCTTTGGTTTTGTTGGTAAGTTAAGGAAAGCATATTAGTATTTTTTAATGTGTCACTTTGTTTGAAGTCAAGTATTTGGCTCTTCTGAAATGCTAGAAGGATACCTCTGTGTTTCCAGGGTGGAGTACTGCTTCTGGTACTGGCATTGTGCTGTAAGGTTGGTTTTCACATGGCTTCCCGAAAACTATCTGTAGATGTAGGTGGAGCCAAGCGTCTTCAAGCGTTGTCTCATCTTGTTTCCGTCCTTCTGTTGTGCCCATGGGTCATTGTCCTCTCTCTGACAACAGAGGTAAGATAGCAAGTACAAAAATAAATTAATTTTTTGTAGTGCTTCTGCTTGTGAAATGCAATTTGACTCTTTCCTTTAAAATTAGCAGAGTTGCTATCTTTATTTTGTAGTAAGCTCTGTTTGAAATTTTTCTTCTATATTTTGATGTGTTGTCTGTGTCATACCTTAATTTCCTCTTTCGTGTGATAACTTTATTTTGTCTTTCTAGCTCAGATATTATATCCTGGATTTATATAGTAACACTGCACAAGTATTAATGACTATATAAATACAAGGCTCTTTTATTCCTGAGAAGTCGATTATTATAATTTAAAGACATGCTCATTATGCCTACATGCTTAGGGAGAGTAGACCATTGCAAATGTGGTGGTGTATACAGCACTGCTTTTAAGCACTTGCAAGTATTTGCAATAAGGTACTGTAGTGCTTATTAGCTGTATGTGTCTTTCCATAGCTGGAATGTTGCTTTTATATGATAAATTGAAAGTATGAAAGTATTTATGTTCTGATGGATTGCTGAAAACATTTGTAATGAAAGTGATCTTGATTTAATGCTGTCTATAAAATCACATCTTATGGTGAACAACCCTGTTTGAAATTTTTTTGTTGTTGCAGAGTAAAGTAGAGTCTTGGTCTTCTCTGATCATGCCTTTCATAACAGTCATCTTTTTTGTTGTGATCCTGGATTTCTACGTGGAGTCCATATGCTCTGTCAAGATGGAAGCTTCAACGTGTGCTCGATATGGATCCTTTCTTATTTTCGTTAGTGCATTGCTCTTTGGCAACTTTTGGACGCATCCAATAACAGACCAGCTTCGAGCTATGAACAAGCCACCACACCAGGAAAGCACAGAGCATGTTCTTTCTGGAGGAGTGGTAGTGAGTGCTGTCTTCTTCATTTTGTGTATGTATTCTTATCTTTATATATCTGTTGTCTGTGTGACTGGGAAGCTAAACAGAAAATGGATGTGTGCAGAGTTCTTTTGGATGAGCTGCTTTTTTTGAGTAAAAAGGGCCTCCTCTTTTACTGTCTACAAAAAAAAGAACATAATAGATCTGATCCATTGTGAAAGTGATGTTCTAATCTTACATAGCAATGAAATCTAATGCTAAACTTCAAGATGAAGTTGACAATCACTTTGCTGCCTGCAGATTTCATGTAAGCTTTGATTGCTAATGAAACACATTATTAGATAGCTATGACACTTAGAAACAGCAACAAAAACTTCAATACTTTCCTTGCAGCTGCCAATATCCTGTCCTCCCCCTCCAGGAAAGGGCAGAAGGGTACCCTTATTGGCTATTCCCCTGAAGGCACTCCTCTGTATAACTTCATGGGTGATGCATTACAGCAGAGCTCTCAATCTTTACCCCGGTTTATTAAGGAGTCACTGAAGCAAATCCTTGAGGAATATGATTCTAGGCAGATCTTCTATTTTTTGTGCCTAAATCTGGTAAGTGCATTTATTTTTTTCAAATTGAATCGCAGAGGTACAATATTAGAACAGTAAGAAGAATTACCCTTTAGAAGGTTCCCATGGTTGGTTATTTTTAAAATGACCCTTAGTAGATTAGTTTCACTAGATGGAATGTTAAAATAGAAGATCCTCATGCCAGTGTTAAAGTAAGTGGCAAGTCACTTTGACTTCTTGTCACAGTGAGGCACTAGTTCTGTGTGTAACTGTTATACCAGTAAATAAATACTTGTATGATGGTATATTTAAGATTGAGGTATCTCGGTGTTACCAGGAGATAGGCTGAAATGTGGGATTGTTTAGTGTCATAGAAGTATTCTCTCTTTCTCACATAGGAAAAGATCATGCAGTAAGCAGGATTGATAGAACTTCATTTGCAAAGATCTCTCTTCATTCTTCAGCAATTATCCAAGAAAACGGGAGAAATTTGAAATATCCATAATAACTTAAGGATTTCCATTATGGAATATGAAAGATGGGAAAGAAGGTTTATAGACAGACTAATTAATAATAGTAAATTGTACAGGGAAAATATATGTATTAAAGATGTTTCCTTGTGTACTCTTCTCAAAACTGATTCCCAAGATTTATACAGTCAACTAATTGGTGGAGAAAATTTTTACGGAACAGATGTGTAGACAGCATTGCTTTTACACTAATAATAGGTCAAACCAGAGTTGTTAACATTGTTTAATGACAAAATGCTTAAGATTTTGTCTGCACAATATTAGTTTAAAATTCTATATGAAAATTTAAATTTATTCCTTTAGAGGGTTTTTTTGTTAGGTCTAAAGCTTTTGTGAAGGTAGGCTCAAAGATGCCTCTTCATAGACTTGGTATGTATTACTTTTGTTTCACTGGAGGAGTGAAAAAATGGTCTGAGAATACTTCGAACAATACTTTTGAAAACTGTGAAGTGTCCTATGAAAAGAGTTTGCTGCTAGCAACAAAGACATTCAATTACAAGTTAATCTTAAGAGAAGAAATTCAAACTCACTTTTGTTTTAGGCTTTCACTTTTGTAGAGCTTTTTTATGGAGTATGGACCAATAGCCTTGGTCTTATTTCTGATGGATTTCACATGCTCTTCGATTGTTCTGCATTAGTGATGGGGCTTTTTGCAGCTCTGATGACAAGGTGGAAAGCGACTCGCATATTTTCCTACGGGTATGTGTATTATGTATATTAGGTTCTTGAAGGACTATCTGAAAATTATTCCACTTGCTGATTTTCAAAATTACATGCTGTAACAGTATGTTTGGGATGTTTTAATAGTGCATGCTTCTGTGGGTTTTTTGCTGTGTCTCTTCTGTTCCATTTGTGTTCATGCTATTCCCCTCTTAGGCCTGTGAAAAGGTGTCTGAAATTTAATTTTCATTTCTTTCTAAAAATAAAACTTTATCACCACGTATATTATTTAGAAATTATCTCACTCTATGTATGTATGGCAAACAAAAATATATGTTAAAAATCAGTGTTTATATGTGGATTTCAATTCTGCTGACATAATTAAAATTGTAATAGTTAAATTGCATTGCAGTTTAACAGTTTGAAGCCCTGAATGTGCATTTAGAAATGCTTCCATTATTATATCATTATACTGTTGGTGTTTGGATAGTTGCAAACTAGCTACCTCTTGGTGAGAAATAAGTAACCAAGAAATTAAGGAATGATTTTGTGGCATCAAGGGGAAAAAAAATCAAAACAATCTTTATGTTGTATTAAATGTATTATAACTTCATTTAGTATAACTTTGAAATTTGTTCAGAGTACCGTTTTCCACTCTTAAATGTACATATATGTTTGCTTTCAGGTATGGACGTGTAGAAATTCTCTCTGGATTTATTAATGGCCTCTTTCTGATGGTAATTGCTTTCTTTGTCTTTTTGGAATCAGTGGCCAGACTGGTGGATCCTCCAGACATAGATACAAATATGCTAACTGTAAGTTTTGTCATTCTGTTTGAATGTTGTTTGGCAGTTAATGGTTCATTCATGCTCATCTTAATTTAAAAAAAACAAAGGAGACTAAAATTGTATACTCAAGAGATCTAAACTGTGCCTTGATTTCTTAATAAACTCTAATTTTAAAACCCAGAGTACATCCAGTTTTAAAATATGAAATTATATAGGAATTACTATAATTTAATTATAACAGTTAAACTGATTTTTTTTCCCAAGATGTTACAGCTCTATTCTTTTTAGATGATGGTCTTTCAGCAATAAGAGATACTAAGGAAATAATCTGTATGGGGTAAATTTGATTCTGCTGTCATGCATACCAATGTCAATTATTACAGAAAAGATTTTGTATCAGTCTCTGGGAAACTTCAAAAATCAGCCAGAGTTCATAGCATTATGCCAAGTATGTTACTATGGCATAAACAATGATGAAGCTGTGCTAATCTTAACTAGACCCATATGTCTCTACCTTCCACAGCCTCTTGGAGCATCCCTCACTTAAATTTTCAGTCTCCTATCCTTTCTTTCAAATGCAATGGTTCATTTTCTTCGAACTATTTTTTTATATTATGGAATTCTGCAAATCTGACCCTTCATTTGTCACATTTCCAGCTTCACTTTTTTTCTCTCTCTCACACACACACACAAATTTGTGCTCTTCTGCTCTCTTCAGTAACAAAAAGAAAGATTTTTATGTAGGCACAGTTAGAAATGTGCATTGCTGGAATCAATTGCTGATTTTTTTTTCTTTTTAATCTTCAGTGTTTACTCTATTTCCACTACTGATTTTGTTTCTTGGGGGTGGGAGGGGTTACCCCCTCTACATAAACACAGTCTACATAGCCAGGGAAATGTCTAATAACCTGCAAGCAGGACTTGTTCAACTCCTTTATTAGCTGGAATTACTCCTCCACTTCACTAGTTTTTCAAGAGAAGAGTAGAAAAATGGCAGACAGATAAAAAGCACAATTCAACCAATAAAACAGTAGTTGCTGTCTTCAGTGAAATGCAATTCTAGATGAGTGTGCATGTCTTAGATAGAATATACCATTTTACTTTGTTTGCTAGTGAAAGCAAAGCAAACTTTGTATGCAGACCACTTTATATCTTCTTGAAAGTAAATAAAATCAATCACCCTGTCTTAAAAATATATTTGCTATCTTGTCCTGATCTGTGGGTACTAGGTTTGGTGGTGGTTATTGAGTGGGTTTTTTGAGAAGACTGGGGAGAATTGGATTTTTTTGAAATGGGAAGAAAATTCCTTTGAAACTAGCTTGTTAGACTGAAAGGAGTATGATGAGAAATCCATATTAGAATAATCCTGATGATGATGTTAATGCTTCCACGGTTTTCCCTAATTAGGTGCACAGTGTTTTTGGTTACCATGTTCTAGAAAATAGACTTGAACACCTGGGAAGATGCAGTGATGTTAAAGAACTTTCTCCCTCTCACAGCCAGTCTCTGTTGGAGGGCTGATCGTAAACCTTGTTGGTATCTGTGCCTTCAGCCACGCGCACTCCCATGGGTCCTCTCGGGGAGGCTGTCACTCACACGATCATGGCCACTCGCACCACGGGCACAGCCACAGCCATGGGCACAGCCACTCCCACGGTGACCATGGGCACAGCCATGGACATGCCCATGGGGCTTCTGGAGGAGGCATGAATACCAACATGAGAGGCAAGTACAGGTTGTTCAATTGTAAATTGTATATGTGATTTTTGGATGACTTGGAAGATTTTCAGGATCAGACCCAGTACTATGCATCATGCTTAAAATCTGTGCAGAAGTGATCTGACAGGCATTTAATGTGGTATACATTAATTTCTCAAACTTTCTTCACTAATGAGCTTATCTTAAAGAAACAACTTAAAATGTTTCTTTGCATGGCTTTCTTAGATGTGGGTAATACCTAAAGACCAATAAAAAGCATTAATGTGCAGTCTTCACTAACATTCATAAACAGTCATTGTAAACCTCATTGAGTAAGCTTGAAGACCTTGTTTCTAAGTTATGTCTGGAAATGAAAGTACAAAGTCTGTTATCTGTAAAGATAATACTATGCTTCTAGGTATCACGTGGCAGCAGGTTGTAAAAACACTGGAGGAGGAGACAAGGAGCAGAACAACAAATGCAGAGCAGCAATCTAGAATATTTGTGATTCAAAAGATAGAGTGGTAAAGATGAAACAGACTTTCTCAAAACTTAGAGCAGAAGCTGACCAAGAAGGGCAATATATATATAAAATTTCAGCATAGCTACTTAGAATTTTTTTCCCTAGTAGACAGAAAGTTGTTACCAACTGCTTGGTTTATTAAAAAAAATATAAAGGTGTGAGTTTTTTGTGTAAGCTTGTCAGAAGAATTTTAGCAAATTAGTCTCATATTTAATTGGTTATTTTACATCTTATTTCGGTTGGCTATTCTGTCGTCTGGAATTTTGTGAAGTCTGCCCATATTCTTAGCTATTTAAATATTCTTTCAAATCCTGACACTTAAATAGCACTAATCTTACAAATGGTTAGAGATTATTTTTCTGTGCCCATTAAGTGTAAATTTAGAATGCTTCTTACCATTAAAGCAGTATAAAGTATACAATTCCTAGCAGCAGCAGATTGATAATCTTCTGATATAATTGGAGCAGAGTTGGCATCCAAAACCCAAATGACACGTTAATACCTGTCCACATTAGCAGGCCAAAGCATTTACACTGATCTTTTTATCCTCTGTTAAGGATCAATGGTCCCTCTATACAGAGTTAAGTGATTATGCTATATAGTACAAATCCCACTAACAATTCAAAGACTGATGATGTTTGGTTTAATCTGTGCTTGCTTAGATCATTGCACTGTAGAGTAATTTTTTTTTTTACATTGATTTGTAATTAAACATGAGAAAAGCGAAATGTATTGTTTAATTTTCCACCAGGTTAGGCAGATAGTTCCCTCTGTTTAGTTTGAGGGCTGTTCATTATATTTAATAAACCCTACTGTGTTTCCACTATTGAACATACACGTACATTCTAAACATTCAACTTAATCAGTTTATTTTGTTTTCAGGTGTGTTTCTGCATGTGTTAGCAGACACTCTTGGCAGTGTTGGTGTTATCGTATCCACAATATTTATTCAGCAATTTGGATGGCTCGTAGCTGATCCACTCTGCTCTCTTTTTATTGCTACATTGATTTTTCTTAGTGTTATCCCCCTATTGAAAGATGCCTGTCAAGTGCTTTTGTTGAGGATACCTCCAGAGCAGGAGAAAGATCTGCATGCTGCTTTAGAAAAGGTAAGAACTACCTTCTAAATTTTTTCATATACAAACATACAAATCTGTATCTGTTTTTTAATAATTATTAAACTCAAAATAGGTCAGTCTGACAGCTTCTGTTGTCTTAGACAATTTCATGTCTCAAGTTGTCTTAAATCTGTTTTGCAGAGATGTAGCAGGATTAGGAGTTCTACCAATTAAAGTTATTTTGCAGCTAAAAAAATCTTGTGCTGTTTTTTGCCTTTATGTGTAGCTCATGATTTCAGACACGTGTCATAACAGTGTGGGATAGGTACTTAGTACTAAGAAAATAACGTAGCAATTCCCAGAAGCTTGCAGCCTTTTTAAACTTGTGTTCAGTTCAGGCTATAGGATTTTGTCCTGTATTGTAGGATAAAAAGGATTTTAGGATTTTATCCAGTGTGACCCTGCCACTTCTTGCCCACCCCCAGCACACTCCGTGGGGTGAGAGCAGTGTGGGAAAGAGAAGGCCTTGACAGTGCCCAAGCATTGTTCAGCAATAGCCAAAACATCGGTGTGTTACTGAAACTATGTCAGCCACAAATTCAAAACACAGCACCATGTGGGCTGTTGTGAAGGAAGTTAAATCCATCCCAGGCAGACCCAGTACAAAAATCAGTTTCAATAACTAATATATTATGGGAAGATACTATGTCTCTGAATTAAGTCCAGCTATGACAACTAAATAGCTGCTTATCCAGGATAGTGAAGTAACAGATGTCCCAGAAATTATTAAATACCAAACCTGCTTTTTGGTTGGTCTGTCCGTTTATGTTATTGTGATCTTTACACTGAATCGTTTTTTCCTCGTGCTATGTAGCATTGCACTGTGCTGGATTTTTCATTTAGTTTGACTTTCAGCTTCTAGTAGTAGCAGAGTGACCTTTCAATACTGCGTATTTCTGAATATAGCTTAGCTGGAATGCTGCTTTGCTATACAGCTTTGTTCCCTTGCAAAACATTTGTATTCATGTACATACACAAGTTTAAATTGTGTTCTTAAATGAATTGTTGCTAATGTAATTTCTTTACAGATTCAAAAGATAGAGGGAGTCATATCCTATAGAGATCCTCATTTTTGGTGTCACTCTGCAAGTGTTGTGGCAGGTACATTACATGTGCAAGTGGTATCGGATGTGATGGAACAGAGAATTGTACAGCAGGTAAGGTGCAAGGTTTTAAGACCCTAATGTCTTAATTTCTTACTCTATAGCCCTTTCTCAGTCACAGACTGAAGTCTGAAGGTGCTATTTCTTATTATTTCTGTAGCTTTACTTTCCCTTGCCTGCTAGCCTGGAATTAGTTGCATAAGAAGTTGTTTACTAAAACATCTACCAGGGGAAAAAGAAAAAAGCGTATTTTTTTCTCACTGCTGATAGTGACACTACATCTGCTCTGAGAAGAGGAGGAGGAGGGTGGAGTTCATGCTGCAAAACAGGCAGTAAACAGGACAGATAGCTGTCTGCTAATCATGTTTGTAACTGGTTTACTGATATCTGTCTGCCTTGTGTTTTTCCTGTCCTTGGGATAGGAAAATAAATAAATAAAAAAAAAGATCCTGGGATCCTTATTTCCTTACACAAAGCACTGAGAAACACCCATTATGCAGAAGTTGCAAACACATACCCGCTGAAGCTAGTCTTTGCTATCCAGAAGATTCAGTTCTTCGTTACGATATTTTTTTAATCTATGGTATTTCAGAGCCAGAATACTGCAAGTTACTGTGATGTCCATATAAAGTGTGATACTGACATTAACCACACTGTTCTGTTCAGGTTACAGCAATTCTGAAAGATG
Source organism: Mesitornis unicolor (assembly GCF_000695765.1). Lineage (NCBI taxonomy): Eukaryota > Metazoa > Chordata > Aves > Mesitornithiformes > Mesitornithidae > Mesitornis > Mesitornis unicolor. The sequence goes on from NW_010190326.1 coordinate 19,922, forward strand.
CTGGTGTAAACAACCTAACTGTCCAAGTGGAGAAGGAAGCCTATTTTCAACACATGTCTGGACTCAGTACAGGATTTCAGGATGTCCTTGCAATGACTCAACAGCTAGAATCGATGAGATACTACAAAGATGGTACTTACATCATGTGACGGAAACTTACATTTGCCAAAGGAGGTGAAGCTGTAGGATTCCATATATGTATTACTTTTTGTCAGTGGATCTTGCACATACATGTACAGAAATTAATGTACTATATATTTGAATTTTTTTAAGCATACTATCTTTATTAAAATTGGAGCAAGATGCTTTTATAAAGGAAATAAGATGGACTTCAATATTTGGACTTTCAATATATGTGAAAATAATGAAAATCTTGAATACTGTACTTGGTGTTTATTGAACAGAAGTCTTGCAACTTGTGGATGAGCATAGATGTACTTCATACTTTCTCGTAACAATGAAACATCATAATTTCATGATAACAGTGGGAAATAGAAATAGCTTATATTGGAATGCAAAGATAATAAACCAAAAAATATTTTTATTTCGAACGTAGCTTGAAGACTGAAAAAAACCAACCATGTTTATTACGGGGAGTAGAAAACAACATGAACTCATGGTTTTTGCACACTTTGTTAGATAATGGAAATATATGGGGTTTATATTATATCTCCACATACAAATCTGATTTCTAAACATAATGCATCAGAGCAAATAGATGTTACCACTTAAAATTTATATAAAATTATTTATTTTAAGGAGAGAAATCTATAGGTTCACAGTGAGAATGTGGGAGAGGAAAAATTGCAGACACTGTTCTGTTTCCTGGGAAGACTCAGAATCAAAAAACCACTCTGTAAAGTTTTGGGTTTTTTTTAATTTTTGTATGAATAAGTGCAAATACAATACGTAGAAGCTTAACATAATTAATTACTGAGCATCCTAGCACTCAGCTAAACTTTACCTCTTCAAGATGTGTTATTCTGTCATTTAGCTGTTTTTTTTCATAATACTGTAACAGCTACAGGTGTACTGTAGCCAACTCTACCTCTGTGCATTACCCAAGGAAGCAGCCCCGTTTTAGAGTGCTAAACTGTAACAGTAGCCTGGGGCTTTGCAAGCTGGCGG